>NW_006408650.1:6268157-6273296 GCF_000296735.1 Chrysochloris asiatica | reverse complement strand
AGATATGCAGATGATACAACCTTGCTTGCTGAAAGTGAAGAGGACTTAAAATATTTACTGATGAAGATCAAAGAGCACAGCCTTCAGTATGGATTTCATCTCAATGTTAAGAAAACAAATATCCTCACCACTGGACCAATAAATGACATTCTTATCTGTGGAGAAAAGATTGAAGTTATCAAGGACTTCATTCTTCTTGGATTAGCTATCAACATTCATGGAAGCAGCAGTCAAGAAATCAAACGACATTTTGCATTAGGCAGATCTGCTTCACAAGACCTTTTTAAAGTGTTGAAGAGCAAAGATGTCAGCTTGAAGACTAAGGTGCACCTGATGCAAACCATGGTATTTTCAATAACCTCATATGCATGCAAAAGCTGGACAGTGAATAAGGAAGACCGTAGAAGAATTGATACATTTGAGTTATGATGTTGGAGGAGAATATTCAAAGTGCCATGGGCTGCCAAAAGAACCAACAGATCTGTGTTGGAAGAAGTGGAGCCAGAGTGCTCCTTGGAGGCTAGGATGGCCAAACTTTATCTGTCATACTTCAGATATATTGTCAGAAGGAACCAGTCTCTGGAGAAGGAGATCATGTTTGATAGGGTGGAGGGTCAGAGAAAAAGAGGAAGCCCTCCAGCGAGATGGACTGGCCAAGTGGCAGCATCAGTGGGCTCAAGCATGGCAACAATAGTTAGGTTGGCCCAGGATCGTGCAGTGTTTTGTTCTGCTGTGCATAAGGTCACTATGAGTCATTACTGACTCGAAGGCACCTAACAACAACAGCCTTCAAGACCCACAGCTCCCCATGGGCTTCAGGAAGTTTTTTACCACAGAGAAACGCCTCCCCCATTCGGTGTGTGTCATTGCTTGTATTTTTATTTACCTTCGTGAATACCTGTCTTCCCAACTAGATTGTGACAAGGATTGGATATTACTTGTTAGATGCACTTAGTTAACTCCAACACATGGCACCTCGTGTGCAATGATTCTTTCTGTTATTAACCATTTTTATGATCATTGACATGTTTGGGTTCATCTTCAAACACTTTATGGATCCATAGAGTTTTCATTGGATAATTTCCACAAGTAGGTTGCCAGGGCCTCTCTGTTTTTTCTGGAAACTATGCTGCAACCTGTCCACCAGGGGTGGCATCATTTTCCTGCAACATAGCAACGCTCAAGCTACCACAGTACAACAAACAGTTTCAGAGGAGCTTTCAGACTAAGGAAGAAAGACCTGGCCATCTGCTTTCAAAAACCGACCAGTACAAGACCTGGGGACTCCTGGGCCCAGAGTCAGTGACATAGCCACAGAGGACTAGAGTGGAGAGTGAAGCGTCCAGCTGTTAAAGAAGAGAGGGCATATACACAAGAATACCCACACTTGCAGGTAATACCCACTTATCCTGGCTTCAATGACTGGATGATCAGAGCTCAACTAGAAGAAGAAAGAAGAGGAAAAAAAGAGTAATCTGATACAATTTGATGAACTTGACCTACACCTATGGATGCAGTAGTTCAAAAGGGGGAACAAATCTTTATAGCAAGGATCATTCCCACCCCCTCCATACACACAGTAGACAGGAATGGGCAACTTGGACATTGGCTACCCAAAATGGAGGGGTGGGATCTACAAAGGCAAGAAGTGACTGGCTTACAAGCTTACAAGAGGGAGCCTAGATCCAGAGGATGTGGAGGAAGGTAGAATCTCCACTGAGTAGAGTCTAGGCGGGTTTAATGAAAGGAGATGGGGTGCCTTGTGGTACAATAGTGAATCATTGTTATCAGGACTGACTGTGAGGGTTGGAAATGTAAAGGTAGATGTTTTCTAGCAAAAGGAGGGGAGTGATTGACTTTGCAGTCTAGGACCGTCAAGGGAGAAGAGCGGAGTGCTGGACCCTACCCAGAGAAGCAGTGATGCCAGAGATGGAGGCAGAGACGATGAAGTGGAGAGATGGAGCAACTGGGGACTTTAGACACAGAGAGGCAGGGGGGCTGTGTGCTGATGACCGGGGGGCAGGCTTGCAGTGTATACCCTTTGGTTGGTTGATGATGCATGGAGCGGTTTATAACCATGGCAATGAAACAATATACGATAGGATGAATGTAAAACTAATGTTCTCCCATGTAAACTATCACATAATTCACAATAAAACATTAAAAAAAAAAACAGCCAATAAAAATACTAGGGTTACAACAAAGCGTTGTTAGATACTCAGCTGGGCATGGGGCTGGTGCAGCTCTGGACAGCATTGATTCGTGCCTGGTTTCCGCCGTGAGCAGAGGTTGCCATCTGTTGGGGATGACCTGATGGCAGTGTGTGTATTCTAGAGGTACAAGATCAGTATCTGCTGAATAAAATCCAAGAAGAAATTGTAAAGAGCAGGAAGCATTTGAGTTGCCAGACAGCCGCTGCTCCAGGACTCGGGGACCATGCCTCCCACATAGACACTGTTGTTGTTGTTGTTGTTGTTGTCAAGTGCCGTCGAGTCGATTCTGACTCATAGCGACCCTGTATAGGGTTCCCAAGGAGCAGCTGGTGAGCTTGAACCACCAACCTTACAGTTCAAACAGCTTTGCAGTCTGGCGCATTAACCCACAGCGCCACACCAGGACTCCATAGACACTACCATCTTCCAAATATGTCCTTAAGGGACTCCATAGTGACTTTAAGCCAGTGAGGAAGCAATGAGATTGGGAGTCATTTTTCACGTTCTCTTGAAGCCTGCAGCTTGAAGCTTCAGGATTTGGAAGCTGAACTGCCCTGGGACCTGCAGCAGCCCGAGCCACATTTACTGTTTGACAATTCTTCCGCTGGGAGCCAGAAGCCAGGCTAGAAGCCAGGTCTTGTTCTCTCTGAAGGGTCTCACGAGAGATCCTTTTTGTCTCTCTTAAAGGTCAGTTGTAACGGCAAGGTTGGTGGTTCAAGCTCACCAGTCACTCCTCAGAAACCCTATATAGGGTCGCTATGAGTCGGAACCAACTTGACAGCACTTAACAACAACAACTTGTTTCTTGGTTTACTTTCTTTAACGGCAGTGGTTTCTTTCTGTATATCTCTGGGTCTTCTTTATATAGATACCAATCACATAAAACGAAAATAATAATACTAATATAACAGTTATTGTTGAGTTTGGCTCATGTTGTTGTTGTTGTTAAGTGCCGTCGAGTCGGGTCCGACCCATAGCGACCCTGTACAGGGTTTCCGAGGGTGTAAATCTTTATGGGAGTAGAAAGCCTCATCTTTCTCCCACAGAGCGGCTTGTAGTTTCGAACCGCTGACCTTAAGGTTCGCAGCCCAATTCGTAACCACTATGCTACCAGAGCTCCTTTGGCTCATAGCATCCCCATATCCCTGCATTCCATCAGGTTTTCTTCCTGGTGTGGTGCTGCGGGACAACGCTCTAGACCCCAAGATGGGTTTGCACCACAAGGTCAGCAGTTCAAACTCACGAGCTGCTCCTCGGAAACCCTAGACAGGGTTGCTCTGAGTTGGAACTGAATCGGCCGCACTTAACAATAACAACCACAGTGAGATTGTCAGGCCTTTCTTCTGCAGCACCCTTGGTGAATTTGAACAACCAATCTTTTAGTTCATTATTGTTGTTAGGTGTTGTTGAATCCGTTTTGACTGATGTTGTTGTTGTTAAGTGCCATCGAATCGGTTCAGACCCATAGTGCCCCTGCAAGAGCAGCTGGAGCGTTTGAGCCACCGACCTTGTGGTTCAAACTGACTTTAGCAACCCTGTAAGACAGAGTACAACTGCCCCGGGGGGGTTCCTTTGAACCACTAGGTGGGTTTAAACCTCTAACCTTCTTGTCAGTGCTTACCCATAGCTCCACCAAAGCTCCTTTTCAATTCTCAGGTGAGCACAAACTTTCATACAGGACTATAACAACTCACTCCAGTATGATCTCATGTCAACTGAACTGATAACATCTTCAAAGACCCTACTTCCAAAGACATTCAAGCTAAAATTCTGTGGAAGGGTGATGGAGGCCTGGCTTCACTTGAGTTCTCACAGTGAAGTGTCCCAGGGCTTTCTGACCAGTAAACCAGACCTGTGGCTATACTTAACTCCCATGCCCAGGGAGGAGTAACCCGTTTGCCCTCAGGAAGAGTGTGATTGAAAGCAGATGAACTAGGATGCAGGTAGTGCTCCTGCTTCAAAACCTCAGAACCAACCCTGTCGCCATTTTCACCCCCGCTGTTCTTTCAGTACACCAGTCATGGCTCCTCCCACCTCCCTCCACCCCCCAACCCCCTGTAGTTCTGACAGAGCCAGGGAAGATCTCATTGGTCTCTGTCATATCTGATATACATTATGCAGCTGAAAAGGTTTCCCTCACCCAGAGGACTAGGTTTGATTTGTCTTTGTCCTGTTTCAAGCTTAAAGGGAGTCCTGGTGTGGTGCTATAGGGTAATCACCCACAGCTCTGAGGGAGAAGGCAGAGGCTGTCTGTTCTCATAAAGGTTTCCAGTCACAGAAACCTGAAGAAACAGGTCACCTTTGTCCTGTAGGGGCTGTGTGAGTCCGAATTGACTCAACTGCAGTGGAGTTTTGGTTTATCAAATAAGTTTGAATCTGGGGTCTTTTGTCTGCTCATATTCACAGATAACAGATGTTAAGACTTCAACATTGTTTGCAGGGTGGAAACACAATTCAGTCCACATCAATGCCCTCGTTCCCCTGATTAAAATCCTCCAGGTCTTTTCACTATCTACAAGCCTCAGCTCCGAAGCCGGGCCTAAGTCTCTAGCTCCACCATGGGCCACATCCTGGGCACAAGGCTTCTAAACAGTTTGCCATTTGCTGAAAATGGCATGGTTTTACGAAACCTGGCATCTTTGCCATTTCCATTGCAATTTCTTCTTTGTTCCATGAGGTATTTAGAAGTGCATTGCTTAATGTCAAAGCTTTTGAGAAATTTCTCACAATATGTTATGGATTTCTTTTTTTTAATTCCACGGGTCAGAGAACAGACTGGCTGAATTAAATTCTTTGAAATGGTTGGGACTTAATGGATAATCCAGCTGGTGATTGTGAGAATGAAAGTGGACGGCTGAGAGTAGGGCTCAGAGCAAGAATCGCCGCTTCAGGCATAAGAGCTTGCTCTGAGACCTGCTTCAGGCCG
>NW_006408650.1:6251481-6267772 GCF_000296735.1 Chrysochloris asiatica | reverse complement strand
TGCTGTAACACTGCTGTAACACTGCTGAACACTACACTGCCAGCCGCCACTCGACCCTAGCATGCTAGCTTGAATAAAGCCCGCCTGCTTTTGCATTATCTTTGTCTCTTGGTCTCCTTATTGGGTGGTGGTCTCGGACCCTAACATGATCTGGTTTGGTAGATATCATGTATTGTTGTTGTTGTTGTTGTTGTTAAGCACCCTAGAGTCGGTTCTGACTCATAGCTGGTGGGTTTGAACTGCCGACCTTGCGGATAGCAATCCAGTGCTTATCCTACTGTGCCACACTGGAACTCCAGATGCCCTATGGGCACATGGAAAGGATTTTGGGTTTTTTGCAATTCTTGGGTTACATGTTCTATGTATATTGATTCAGTAAAATTTGTTAATTATGTTCAAACCGTCTAGAACCTTAATAATCTTTCTGTCTGGCTGTCCTATCTGTTGTGAGCAGTATGGTAGAATTCTGATGCTTTCTTCTTTCAGTTCCTTAACTTTTGCTTTATATGTTTTGAAGCCGTATTATTAATCTGCTTTTATTCTCTAGTGATGCTCTAACAGAAATACCACAAGCAGACGGCTTTAGAAGAGTCATGGTGGCGCCCAGGCTAAAGCAGTCGGTTGCTAACTGAATGGTCAGCTGTGGGAGAAAGATGAGACAGTCTGCTCCCATTAAAGATCTATGTCCTTGGAAACCTTATGACGCAACTCTTCCCAGAATGCACTCAGCAATAGTTTGGTTTTTTGGTTTAACAAACAGAAATGTATTTTCCTCAGAGTTACAAGGCTAGAAGTCAAATTTAGGATGCCAGCTCTTGGGGTTAGTTTTCTCTCTCTTTTAGCTTCTGGTTCCTTGGCAATATTCACGTGGCTTGGCACCATCTGAGTCTGCTTTCTTGTTTGTGTAATCCCTAATGTGTCAGACTGCAAAGTCATTTGAACTGCAAGGTCTGTGGTTCAAGCTCACCAGCTGCTCCTTGGAAACCTGATAGAGGGTCGCTGTGGGTCGGAATTAACTCGATGGCACTTAACAACAACAACAACAACAATATCTCAAAAGAGATTGATTTAAACCCCATCCTAAACAGATACAGTCTCATTAACTTAACCAGAAAACCCATTTGCAGATGGGATTGTAGTCACAGGTTTTGTTGTTGTTTTAAGTGTCACGTCGAGTTAGTTCCTACTCATAGTGATTCTGTATAGTATTTCCAAGGAGTGCCTGTTGAATTTGAACCGTAGACCTCACAGTTAGCAGTACAATGCTTATCCTACAGCACCACACCAGGCCTGAGTAACAGGTATAGGGGTTAGGATTTACAACACATTTTTTGTGTGGACACAATTAAATTGTTGTATCTTTTGTTTAATTTAAGCCATTTATCATTGGTGTTGTGGTGTTGGAGGAGAATACTGAAAGTGCCATGGACTGCCAAAAGAACCAATAGTTCTGTTTTGGAAGAAGTGCAGCCAGAGTGCTCCTTGGAGGCCAGGATGGCTAATCTTTGTCTCTCCTACTTTGGACATATTGTCCGGAGGGAACAGTCGTTGGAGAAGGATGTCATGCTGGGTAAGATGGAGGGTCAGAGAAAAAGAGGAAGACCCCCAACGAGATGGATCGGCTAGGTGGCATCATTGATAGACTCAAGTGTGGCAGCGGTAGTGAGGTTGGCCCAGGATTGACATTGTTTCGTTCTGCTGTGCATGGGGTTGCTATGAGTCGGTTCTGACTCGATGGCACCTGACAACAACAACAACAACAACATCATTGGCACAAATGGTAACAGAGCAGATTATGAGCTGCGTTGTTAACTGTAAGATCAATAGTTTGAATCTACCAGCTGCTCTGTGGGAACTGATAGGCTGTCTGAGCCTATAAATATTGACAGCCTTGGAACCCGTCCCCCCACCCCCCCCAGAGTCTCTATGAGGCGGAACCTACTTGATAGCACACATCCACCACCACCACACAAACTAAAAATTGTAGATCTGATAGCATAGTGGCTACAAGTCAGACTGTGAACCTTAAGGTCAGCAGTTCAAAACAACCAGCCCTTCTGCAGGAGAAAGATAAGGTTTTCTACTCCCATAAAGATTTACAACCTCGGACACCCCACAGCCACCAACCACCAGGTCTGAACCTATTCCGAGATGATTCAGAAGGAATGATTCTGGTGATCTCGTCTGAAAGGTCACAGCCCTGAAAACTTGTGTAGTTCAGTTGTTGTTGTTGTTAAGTGCTGCGACCTCCTTCAGCTCTACTCACCATGAATTGCAACTGACTTGAAGAACCTAAACAGAACAACAACGTGTCTTGGTTGACTTTAACCCTTTTATCATCAGAAAGTGATAAGGATAAGCACTGGACTATGAACTACAAGGTCAGCGGTTCTAGCCTACCAGATGCTCCACAGGAGATGCTTCTGCAAAGACTTAAAAGCCTCAGAAATCCTGTATGAGTCGTAACCGACCCAATGACACCTAACAACAACAACAATAACAATATTACTTAGTAACCCTGGTGTGCAGTGGTCAAGCACTTGGCTGCAAACCAAAAGGTCAGTGGTTCGAATCCACCAAGTTCTCTGCAGGAGACAGATGTGGCAGTCTACTTCTGTAAAAGTTAACGTGTCACCATCCAGTCTATCCCAACACGTCATGATTCTATAGGTCAGAGTAGAACCGCCCTATTGGATTCCCAATACTATAAATCTGGTGGGTGTGAACCACCGACCTTCCATTAGCAGTCAAGCAGAGAAACTGGTAGGTTTCAACCGCTGACTTTTCATGCCTCCATGGAGCGCTTAACTATTGTGCCACAGGGCTGGCTTCTTCGCTGAATTGCACAGGTAGGAATTGTCACCACGGCATCTGTTTGTTTTAACTTATTGTGACTTGTGTGAAGGCTTACTGAGCAGATCATCAGTCCCTTAGTGAACAAATCAAACACTTTACTGAACAGTATTGACCTCTATTCACCTTAACTCTACGTTCCTCCCTGTGTCTCCCTTCATCTTTATTGTGCCAACCGCCCCTTTGTTGTACATTGCCTTCCCCATCACCCAAGTTAACACGTGTCTTCCCTCTAGCTCATGAATAACTTTTTACAATAGTGGTCTCATACAATATTTGTCCTTTTGTGATTGACTAATTTCGCTTAAGACTCCTGGTGTGGCGCTGTAGGATCAGCACTGGACTGCGAACCACAAGGTCGGCAACGCCAACCTCACCAACTGCTCCTCAGAAACCTTATACAGGGTCTCTATTTTCAATAACCTCATATGCATGTGAAAGCTGGACAGTGAATAAGGAAGACTGTAGAAGAATTGATGCTTTTGAGTTACGGTGTTAGAGGAGAATATTGAAAGTGCCATGGACTGCCGAAAGAACCGACAGATCTGTGTTGGAAGAAGTGCAGCCAGAGTGCTCCTTGGAGGGCAGGATGGCCAAACTTCATCTCTCATACTTTGTACATATCACCAGGAGGGACAAGATGCTGGAGAAGGATATCGTGTTTGGTAAGGTGGAGGGTCAGAGAAAAAGAGGAAGACCCCCAGCGAGATGAATTGGCCAAGTGGCAACATCAATGGGCTCAAGTGTGGCAACAATTGTGAGGTTGGCCCAGAATCGGGCAGTGTTTCGTGCTGTTGTGCATAGATAGGGTCGCTATGAATCAGTATCGACTCAATGGCCCCTAACAACAACAACAAGGTGTTGGAACTGACTCAACAGCACTTAACAACAGTAATTTCACTCAATGTAATGTCCTCCAGGTTCATCTATGTTATGAGGTGTTTCAGAGATTCATCATTTTTCTTCAGCCTTGCATATATACTGGGCATTCCACTGGGCATATGTACCAAGAGATGGCATATGTTTTGTTATATATATTTTCATCACAATATAATACAAATTTTTAAATGTATCCTTGACCTTTACAATCTATCTTAATATAGTGCTTTTGTCACCCCCATAACCATGCCTGGTGATCTGAAACCTCATCCACTGAAAACCCTGTGGAGTACAGTTCTACTCTGATACACATGGAGTCGTTGTGAATCGAAACCAACTGGAAGGCAATTAGATTTGGGGGTTTGGTCACTTTCCAAACAATGTAGGAACTTTACAGCAGTCTAATCTATGAGTTACCTCCTACCTTTGGAACTATTGTCAAATACTTTACAAGAAATGTCTATCACAAGAACACACAAACTTGCAGATAGTACCCATTTGACCTAGCCTTGATGGCTTGATAATCAGAACTTGACTAGAGGAAGATTTAAAAAAAAGAAGAACAAAACAAATTTTGATAAAGGAAGTGAGGATAAATTGTTACCATTTGATGAACTTGGCCTATATTCATGGAGGCAGTAACTCTACCAACTGAGAGGGAAGGAGTCTTCACATCAAGTATCAATGCTATCCCCTCTGTACACAGGGTAGATAGGGACAGGCAACTTGGACATTGGCTCAGTTGAGGGGGTGATAAAGGCACGAAGCGACTGGCTTACAAGGTTTCAAGGGGAGTTTAGTTTAAGAGTGTGTGGGGGCGAAAAGAGTCCTCATTGAATAGTTTTCATCTTGTCTAGAAGGGTCTGGTTAAAAGAGATGGGGATAAGATTTTTATGATTCAATAGTGAGTAATTATTATCATGACTAATTGTGACTGTCATAATTATAAAGGTAGAAAGAAGTTTCGTAACAAAAACAGGGGAGTAGTTAATCTTACAGTCCAGAAACAGAGGCCCCTAGGACCATCAAGGGAGAAGAGCACAAGCAGAATGTGAGATCTTATCCAGAGAAGCAGCTACTCCAGAGACGGAGGCAGAGATGGGGACATGGAGAGAGGGAGCAGCTGAGGACTCTAGATTCATGGGAAGAGAGGGACTAAGAGCTGGCGGCCAGGAGGCAGGCTTGCAGAATGTGCCCTTTTGGTGGTGTTTATTATTATACATGCTTGTTTGTTTGTTTAAAAAGAGCTAAAATACTGTTAACTGATGGTACATGGAGGGGATTGGAATCATTGTAATGAAACAAGGTGTATGATTTGTTGAATGTAAACCTAATGCTCTGCACTTTAAACTTTCACTGAAACCTCAATAAAAACCTTAAACAAACAAACAAAGAAATATGTATCAGTCAATATAGTCAGACCTGTAAAAGCTGGAACCTGTGTGAGTGGAAACTTATCAAAGTAGAAAAACTCAAATATTTTCCACTAAAAGGCGCGCTAGTAAAGCGGTAAAAGTGCACGGTGTCAAAGGCAGAAAACGTGTGAGTCTTGGAAAATCAAACAGTCCTGCCAAGTGCCAGCTCTCACGTTTCATTGTATTTGTTTCTACCATTCACCCTTTTGTTCCCCTTCACGCTCTGTAGTTCTAAAAGTTCATCCAAGAACCATTTCCTTCAGTGAAGGACTTGTTGATAAGTGCCGTCGAGTTGGTTAGACCCATAGTGACCCTGTATAGGGTTTCTGAGGAGTGGCTGGTGAGCTCGAACCACTGACCTTGCGGTTCAAACTGACTTTGTAGTCCAGCTCATTAACCCACAGCGCCACACTCCAGACAAATTCCCCTAGCTTTTCTTTATCTGAGAATACATTTTTCTCTTTATTTCCTAAGGATATTATTGGTGGGTATTTAATTTCTAAGTTGATGGTATTTTTATCTTATCGTCTTAAAGATGCTATTCCTTCATTTTATACATTAAAAAAAAAAATGCCATTCCTTTAAGTCCTTCTAGATCCCTCATTTCCAAGAATTCAACCATTAGTCTTACACGGTCCCAGCGACTGGGATACATTTTCTTTTTTATGTTTGGTTTTCAGCAATCTGACTGTGATGAACACATGAAACTTTCTTTGTGTTTTTATTCTGTTGAACCTTGTTGAGCTTTTGGATTTCCTGGTTTGATGCCTTTCATCAGATTTGGAAATACTTAGCCAGTATTTCTTCAAATATAACCTCTGCCCACTCTCTCTCTCTCTTCCTTCTGGGACTCCTGTATGCCTGGGTAAGACCGTCTCATCACGTCCATGTAATTTTTTTGTTAGCTTTGGCTGGATTTCTTGGAGTCTTGCCATAAACAGGCACAGCAGAGAAGCCAGTCAGCAACTTAGAACTCATTTGTTACTGATTTTTGCATTTTTGTCCTTCCCTGCAGTTCTCCGTCAAGTCCCAGCTACATTTAGTGGCTCAGACTCTGACTTTTGTCTCCTCAGCCTATTAGAACTTGGACTTTATTTCCCTTCTAGTGGATTTGAAAACACCCTCAGGAGAAAAGCTGAGGTGACCCTAGAACTTGCTTCGGTTGCCTCTCTTCTCCCAGAGGTCACAGCTCTCAAGCCATTTAGTTCTTAGTGTGGCTACAACAAAAAGACCACAAGTGAGTGTCTTTAATAAACAGAAATTTATTTTCTGGTTGTTTAGGAGGCTAGAAGTCCAAATTCAGGGCAGCAGTTCAAGGTGAAGGCTTTCTCTCTGTGTGACCTCTGGGGCCACGTCCTCTCCAGTTTATTTTCCTCTGTTGCTTGGTAATCTTCATGTGGTATCTCTCTGTGCTTTCTTGCTTCTGTGTCTAATTGGTTCTTTTTATATCTCAAACATGGTTAGGTTTAAGACACATCCTATGTTGATATTGTTGTTGTTGTTAAGTGCCTTTAAGTCACTTCCAATTTATAGCGACCCTTCATAGGGTTTCTGAGGAGCAGCTGGTAAGCTTGAACCACCGACCTTGTGGTTCAAACCGACCTTGCGCATTGACTATCAGTGCCACGCCCAGACACAGAAATGTATTGTCTCATAATTTTGGAAGTTAGAAGTCCAAATCAGGGCATGGGCTTTAGGGTAGGGTCTCTCCTTGCCAGTAATCCTGGGAGTTCCTTGGACTGTAGATGGTTTCTCTAGTCTATATCTTTGTGTTCATTCTGCCCTTTTTATAAAGACGCCATTAAGAAGGAATTGGAGTCCGGGTGGTGCTGTGGACTAGACAGTTGAAGCCCACCAACTACTTCATGGGAAAACCATGAGAATGACATCCACCTTATAGTACATTATCTTCCCCTTCACCTAAATTAATGTATCTGTTATTCGTCTTAGGCACTTTGGACATGTTATCCAGAGGGACCAGTCCCTGGAGAAGGGCATCATGTTTTGTGAAATGGAAGGTCAGTGAAAAGGAGGAAGACTGTCAAGGCGATGGATTGATGCAGTAACCGCAAGAGCGGGTCCAAGCATATTAACAATTGTGATAATGGTGTAAGACCAGAGAGCATTTCCTCGTGTTGTACATGGGGAAAGGAGACATGCTCTGGAAGGGACTTGATGGCACCTAAAAACAACAACATATTCTTAGTTATATGTTCTCTTCCCCTTCTCTCGTTCTCCTCCCTTCAGAAGAGCTCTGGTGGCACAGTGGGCTAAGTGCTGGGATGCTAACTACAAAGGTTAATGGTTTAAACTCACCAGCTATTCCATGGGACAAAGATGAGGCTGTCCGTGCCCATAAAGATTTACAGCCTCAGAAACCCTAAGGAGCCGTTCTACTCTGTCCTCCAGGGAAGCTGTGAGTCCAAATAAATTAAATGCCTATAAGTTTGGTTAAAGGAGCTCTGGTAGCGTAGTGGTTACAAATTGAGCTGCGAACCTCAAGGTCAGCAGTTGGAAACTACCAGGGGTTCCGCAGGAGAAAGATGAGTCTTTCTGCTCCTGTGAAGATTTATAGCCTCGGAAACTCTGTGCAGGGTCGCTGTGAGTCGGAACCAACTCCACGGCACTTAACAACAACAACAACAAGTTTGGTTAGAGTTTGCTCCTCCCATCAGAGCAGTTGTAGGCTTAGCGGAACATTGTACCATTAGTTCAGAGAGTCCCTATATAACACCCCACATTGTGTCTTCTGTTACCATCAATTAACATCTGGCAGGAGTGTAGTACATTTGTTACAGTGGATGAACAAATATTGATACTATTTTATCAGTCCATCCTTGACATCTACTCTGGTGGGGGTGGTTACATGCTGTGGAGTCGGTTCCGACTCATAGCAACCCTGTACAGGGTTTCCAAGGCTGTAAATCTTTACAGGAGCAGAAAACCTCTCATCTTTCTCCCGCAGAACAGCTGGTAGTTTCGAACCGCTGACCTTGTGGTTCACAGCCTGATTCATAACCACTAGAGTACAACTGTGCTCCACTGGGATCGTCAATGGCTGATTTTCTAAAAAAGTTGATCTCCATACTTATCTTCCAAGGTACCTCTTGTTACCAAACTCAAGTGGGTTGCCAGCTCTCTAGTTACGAATAGCTTAGAGTCATTGGGATTTTAGCACAGCAAAGTTTTATTACTTGTAACAAGTAAGGAGAGGGGGAGCTCATTCTCAAAGCACTGTCTCCCGAAAACAAGGATTCAAGGAGTTTTTTTTTTAACTTTCCAGGGATTAGGGCGTGCTTTATTCAAGAGGAGCAGGGCTAGGTCTAGGCCTGGCTTCTAAGATGGGTCTGAGTGGCTGTATTTTGGGGATGTTCCATGGTCAGTCAGCACACAAGGCGGTCTTTATAAAGCAAGTCTTTACTGAGGCTGGAATTGGCAGCTGTAATAGAAAGGCACGGTCCTTCCTCCCTTACCAATTAGCTGATTTTTATGGACTTTGTGCCTGGTATCAGTTTGCAATGTCGAGGGGCTTCTTTTCGAGGAGAAATGCCAAAGGCTAAAGGCACAGGCTTGCTTTTGTGGACTTTTTTTTTTTTTTTTTTTTAAATATGGGTTGTTGTTTTTTAATGTTTTAAATCTCAAGGTGCCCTTAGGTCTGGGAAGGAATTCTTCAGCCTAACTGGTTTCACTCTGATGCGAAGCTCTAACCCTTCAGTTAACAGGCAGGTATTGTCACTGTTTGCACCACCCAGGAATTCTGGGTACACTTTGTGTGGTACAAGAATGGCTTCTTTTGAAGTCTGAATAGACTGCTAGCCAGCTGCAGTGGTTTGCATGGCCGGTCCTCCTTCTAAACCCAGGCTTATCCTTGTGGTCCAGACCAGCTGAGCAGCTTTGCCTGCCTCAAGGTGACATTCTCCAGGTGCAAACCAATTTCATTTTTCAAGCATATTTTTTAAAAAACGATCCTGTTGTTACTGAGACTGCAGAGTCAGCATGAATTCAGGAAACATAATCGCCTCTGTTCTAAAAAAAAAAAAAGAAGACAAAAGATGGCATAAGTTCAGGTTCGACGTGAAGTATTACCCAAGGATGGAAAAAACAAGTCAAAAGCAGTGTGTTGTGTCAGCCCAAAAGATGTGTTTAAATCCTAACCGCCAGGCCTGTGTGGATAAGAACAAGGTACTAAATGGTTTAAAATCAGGAAGTGTGTGTGCCTGGGTTATATCCTTTCAACAAATGTATTCAATCTGTAAACTGAGCACATAATCTAAGAAATTGGATTATATGAAGAAGAAGGGGGCATCAGGACTGGAGGAAGACTCATTAACAACCTGCAATATGCAGATGATACAACCTTACTTACTAAAAGCGAAGAGGACTTAAAACACTTACTGATGAAGATCAAAGAGCACAGTCTTCAGTATGGATTGTACCTCAATGTACCGGTAAATAGCATCATGATAAATGGAGAAAAGATTGAGGTTGTCACAGACTTCATTTTGCTTGGATCCACAATCCACACTCATGGAAGCAGCAATCAAGCAACCAAATGATATATTTATTGCATTAGGCAAATCTGCTGCAAATGACCCCTTTTAAGTGTTAAAGAGCAAAGATGTCAGTTTGACGACTAAAGGTGAGTCTGACCCAAGTCATGGTATTTTCAATCACCTCATATGCATGTGAAAATTGGACAATGAATAAGGAAGACTATAGAAGAATCTATTTATTTGAATTATGGTTTTGCAGAAGAATATTGAAAGTACCATGAACTGGTAGAAGAAGCAAATCTATCTTGGAAGAAGTACAACCAGATTGCTTTTTTAGAAGTGATGGTGGGAAGATTTGTCCAGAGCCAATCTCTTTGGAGGTTTAAAAAAGGTTAATCAAGCGTTGGAAAATAGCAGAGGTGGATAAGAGAGAAGTCAAACCACATGAAGACCACCCAGGAACTTAGGCTTAGAAAGGACAAGGACCTTCCTCCAGAGATAACAGAAAAAGAAAAACTTCTCCCGAGTCAGCACCCTGATTTCAGACTTCTAGCCTCCCCAACTGTAAGAAAATAAAATTCTGTTTGCTAAACACACTTTGTGGTGTTTCTGCTACAGCAATACAAGAGAACAAAAACATTGTAAGGTCTGCTCAGCACTGGCCCTGCTGAAGACAAGGTCAGCCTTTGCAACAAAAGAAAACATTTCAGGCAATGATTCAGGAGTTCAGCATCTAGTTTGTGGCACTTCAATTTGAGCTTTAGAAAAATCTGAGGCCTTTTTTTGTTTTCCTTATCTGAACAAGTCTCCACTAGCTGAGCCAGAATGATCTTGATTTCTAAAAATAATAACAAGTTGGATCTCTAAGCAGGTTCTCGCTATGGGATACCAGAAACCATGCTGGGGACTAGAGCAAAGTATTGGGCAGACAGAGCCAAGAGCTCTGGGAGTGACCCTTTTCCAACTTCAGCAAGGACAGCGGTACGAGCAGCTGCCATGGTTGTTGCTGAAGAACTGAAGCGAAGGGCTCTTCAGCGGGCCAAGGTTCTCATGGGTGGTGTGGTCCTCAGAGCTGGCAGAAGCATCTCAGATGTCACAAACACCTTGATATCATGGAAGATTTTGGTTCAAGTCGATACTATTTGGTGCCTTCTAGTGTCTTCTCTCTGTAAACTCCTGCCAAACAGTGAGACGTTCCTTTTCCTTGCCTGTACTACCAGATTTCTAGCAGCACCGTCAAGATGGCAAATCCAAGAAATGGAAATGAAGGAAAGCAAAAGGCCAAGAACTAGGGTTTGAGAAGGTCAGGAGAAAGGTTATAGCAACTCAGGAACCAAATAACTCAGCAAGTCACACGGCTCAAGAAGATCCAGCCTCTAAAATAGCTAAACCTCCAAACAATAAGAATGTCCACAACAGTGGTGGTCCATCATGTGAAGGGTTGAATTGTGTCCTTCAAATATATGTGTCAGTCAACTTGACATGCCCATGATTCTCAAGAGTATGTCGTTATCCTCCATTTTGTGATCTGATGTAATTATCCTATGTGTTGTAGACCCTAATCTCTAATGATGCTAACGAGGTAGGATTAGTGGCCACGACATTAATGAGGCAAACTGAAATCTACAGGATTGGGTTTAATCTTGAGTCAATCTCTGTCTCTCTCATTTTATTTTTTAAACTTTTTATAGTGAATTGAGTGAAGGTTTTACAGAGTTGATCATCAGTTTCACATTCAACAAATACATTTCGTTTCATCTCAATGACTGCAGTTCCTTCCCTGCAACATCCCTCATCCCACTTCCTCCCTGTGGTTCATGTGGTTCCTCCTTTTTTCCCTACCCTCTGAATTTCGTCCTTAGGTAAATAGTGATTGTGAATGGGTGACCCTTGTATTGTGTGCATACTTTACTATGTGGTGCTATGGGATAAGCACTCAACCTCAAAGTCAGTTTGAACTGTAAGGTTGGCAGTTCAAACTCACCAGCTGCTCCTCGGAAAACCTATACAGAGTCCCTTAGAGTCAGAACTGACTCGATGGCACTTAACAACAACAACAAATATACCATCTGAACTGCCGGTGTGGTGCTGTAGGATAAGCATGGAACTGTGAACCACAAGGTTGGTGACTTAAACCCACCAGCTGCTCCACAGAAACAGAATCGCCATGAGTTGAAATTGACTAGACGGCACTTAACAACAACAACAACATATATATAGTTTGGTTAAAAACTGAGCCATGGAAGGTGAGTTCCATTTCATACCTGAAGGGTGGCCATGGGCCATAGTCTCCGGGTTCCGCCAGTCTATTTGACCAGTAAATCGGGTCTTTTTTTTTTTTTTTTTATCCATCTCTTTTGAGATATGAAAGAGATCAGAAGGCCCTATTAAGAAAGATGAACCTAGAGCTAAGTGCATTCTTTGAACCCTGTGCTGGGAACCTCCTAGACCCAGGAGACAACTGATGATAAGGACCTTCCTTCCGAGCTTACACAGAGAGAAATCCTTTTCTTGGAACTGATACCCTGAATTAGGACTTCAAGTCTCCTAAGCTCTGAGAATAAATTTCTATTTGTTAAAGCCATTCAATTTATTTCTGTTATAAATTGTTGTTAAGTGCCATCTAATCAGTTCCAACTCATAGCGACCCTGTATAGGGTTTCTGAAGAATGATTGGTGAGCTTGAACTGCCAACCTTGTGGTTCAAACAGGCTTGCAGTCCAGCACATTAACCCACACCAGAAATCCTGTTATATATTGTTGTTGTTAAGTGCCGTCAAATCGATTCCGACCCATAGCGACCCTGTATAGGGTTTCCAAGGAGCAGCTGGTGAGCTTGAACCACCAACCTTGCAGTTCAAAGATTTTGCAGTCTGACGCATTAGCCCACAGCGCCACACTGGGACTGGATAATTAAGACATTCCATAAACTGGAAAGAGTTGTCTTTGGAGTCAGACTCCAAGAGCCAGCTCTGACTAGCAATGTGATCTTGGGCAACAGATTATGCCTTCTTTTGCCTCCGTTTGCTTCTCTGCACAGCAGGGATAATAATCCCTTCCTTGGAGGATTTTGTGTGCTGTCCTTGGGAGGCACAAATTGTTAGAATTCCAGTCACAAGTAAGGTATTTCTTTTGGTGGTGGTGATGTGCCATGGAGTTGGTTCTGACTCACAGCAACCCTGCATAGGGTTCCCGAGGCTGTAAATCTTTACAGGAGCAGAAAGCCTCATCTTTCTCCTGCTGACCGTGAGGTTAGCAGCCCGACTCGTAACCACTTCACTAACATTCCTCTTGATGGTGGTGGTGGTTGTTATGTACCATGGAGTCGGTTCCAACTCATGGTGACCCTATATTGGGTTTCTGAGGCTGGAAATCTTTATGGGAGCAGAAAGCCTCATCTTTCCCCTGCAGAAAGACTGGTAGTTTCAAACTGTTGACCTTGAGGTTAGCAGGCCGATTGTAACCACTACGCTAAACTTAGGCTTTCTTTACTCCGCTACCAATGGAAAGTTTGTTGTTGTTGTTGTTAAGTGCCTCCGAGTCGGTTCCAACTCAAAACAACTTTATATCGAGTTCCCAAGGGACAACTGGTGGGTTTGAACTGTCTACCTTGTGGCTCACAGTCCAGTGATGATCCTACAGCGCTACACCAGGAGTCCAGTGGAAAAGTAAGCAGTTTGAACCCACCCACAGGCACCTCAGAACAGAGTTCTCATAATTTACTTCCAGAAGGTTACAGGCATTAAAAACCCTGTAGTGCCCAGGTCTTCTCTATCCCCATGGGGTTTCTATAAGTTGGAATGAATTTGATGGCAACTGGTTAGAATTTTGTGAGAGTTATTATGCATCAAGTAGCTAGAACAAGACTTGGCGTGTATGAGCTACAAGGTGAAGAGAGATGAGAAGTGTTCATACATATTTAAGAGTCAGGAAAACGGAAACCACATGACTATTTTAACAAAGAATTTAATACAGGTTGTCCCTGACTTATGATGGGTTTCTGTTCCAATGACTATGTCCTAAATTGGTTCTGATGTAAGTCAAATATTTCATTCTTTGTTTTTATTGTTATTTTATTGATATTGGGGGGCAGGGGGTAGGAATAAGGATTTGGAGTTAGGACTGTGCTAGGTAAGGCCTAGGATTTCGTTTAGTGTTAGATGTAGGGTTAATGTTAGGGGGAATGTTAGGGCTAGGGTTAGGAGTAAGGTTTGATCTCATTTTATACAGTTTTTTTTTTTTTTCTTTTCTTGAACTCTACTTGATTTTTCCTTCATTGGGAAGTTCTGTAATTCCATTATTCCATCTTTTAACTTCATTTGTTATTGTTATAAACTGGTATCTCTGGTCCCCTATTATCAGTCTTGTGGATTTGTTTTACTTTGAAGACTCCAAGCATGGTGCTGTAGGATGAGCACTGGACTGTAAACCACAAGGTCAGCAGTTCAAACCCACCAGCTGCTCCTCGGAAGTTATATCCAGAGTAGCTATAAGTTGGAACTAACTCAATAGCTCTTAACATACCTGGGTTGAGATCTGGGTGATATTGTCACGTATGTTAGTCTCAAGTTGTCTAATGTTTGTTCTCTGTCCAAAGAACTCCCTTTAGTATTTTTTGTAAGGTTCGTCTGGTTTTTGAAAATTCTTTTAATTTCCATGTATCTGAAAATGTCCTAATTTCGCCATCATATTTGATGGACAATTTTGCTGGGTATATGATCTTGGTTGGCAATTTTTTCTTTCAGAGTTTTATACATGTCATCCCATTGTCTTCTTGCTTGCATAGTTTCTGCTGAGAAATCAGAGCTTAGTCTTATTTGTTCTCCTTTGTCGGTAAGTTTTCATTTTTCTTAAGCAGCGCTCAGGATTTTTTCCTTGTCTTTGGTTATGGGAAGTTTGTTTATAATATGTCTTGGTGATTTTCTTTTGGGGTCTGCTCTGTTTGGAGTTCATTTAACTTCTTGAGTGACTATCTTCTCATCTTTCATGGTGATATGGAAGTTTCTTCCGGCAACTCTTGGACAATTTTCTCTAATTTTGTTGTCGTTGTGGCTGTTACTTCTTGTTCTAGAATTCCAATCACACGCAAGTCATTTCTCTTGATAGTGCCCTACGTAAACTTTAGTCTTTCTTCGGATTACAAACTTTTTTTTTTGAGAGAGATTTGTCTTCAAGCTCACTGATTGAGCCTGCCACTGATTCAATTCTGCTTCTTCTATTCTATTCAATTATATTTCTGAAGTCTTTGTATTAATCTCTGGCTTTCTAATTGCTGTTTTTTTTTTTATGATTTCCAATTTTAAAATTTATCTTGTCAGTTTTATCTTGTAGTGTTTTCCTAATTCTTCCTTGTTTTCATCAATCTTTCTCTCAATTCATTGAAGATACCTAAACAGCATTAAAAAAAATTCCTTATCCAGTAGTTCTAATCACCATTTCGGGTATTCTATTTTCTGAGTCGGTATTTTAATCATTTGTTTGAGGCACTGTGTCTTATTTCTTTATGTAAGCTAAAATCTCCAAGATTTTATGGTGTCAAATTTATATTTAATCAAATGTATGTTGATGTGCTCTCAAGAACTCACCACCTGCCTCCTGGGAGTTATGATAGAAGTTGGGAGTCCACCCAGATCTCTGTTCACTGTTTGGGGTGGTATGCCCAGTGCCTGAGCCCAGCTGAGGCTGCACACTGACCACTGCATTGGCAATGGCAGAACTGGCCACCCTCCTGGTGGCTAAGAACAAGGGAAGACTGTCCTCCTTGTCTCTCACCTCCAGCTGTGTCCTGTGCCCTCAGCTGCCTGCAAAATCTAAAGATGGCCAAGCCATTCCACGCTAGTTGACAGTCCGCCTGTTTTTCTTTCTTGCTGTTCCTGTTCAGCTTCCTCTTTCAGTTGACATTCAGTCCACCTCTCAGTCCTGTCCTCGGATGCTCAGGGTTCTGGGACCACCATCTGTATCTGTTTCACTCGGTCTCCTATGTCTTTCTTGCAGAGGGTCTGCCTACTCGGCCATCTTGCCCTACGTCCTCATTTTCTTTTTAAATTATGATTTAGATGAAAGTATACAGAACAAGCTATGGACAACATTGAGAAGTATGAGTATTCCAGAACAGTTAATTGTACTTCTGAGAAATCTGTACCTGGACCAAGAGGCAGTTGTTCCAACAGAGCGTGGGAACACTGAATGTTTTAAAATTGGGAAAAGTGTGTGACAGGGTTGTGTTCTTTCACTATTCTTGTTCAATATGTATGCTGAGCAAATAATACAAGAAGCTGGATTCTATAAGGAAAACATGGCATCAGGATTGGAGGAAGACTTATTAACCACCTGAGATATGCAGATTATACAACCTTGCTTGCTGAAAGTGAAGAGGACTTAAAATATTTACTAATTAAGATCAAAGAGCACAGCCTTACGTATGGATTACAACTCAATGTAAAGAAAACAAAAATCCTCACCACTGGACCAATAAACAGCATCCTTATCAATGGGGAAGAGATTGAGGTTGTCAAGGACTTCATTCTTCTTGGATCAATTATCAACACTCGCAGAAGCAGCAGTCAAGAGATCAGATGACATATTGCATTGGGCAAATCTGCTGCACAGGAACTTTTTAAAGTATTGAAGAGCAGAGATGTCAGCTTGAGG
>NW_006408650.1:6244352-6249376 GCF_000296735.1 Chrysochloris asiatica | reverse complement strand
GTTGAATGTGAAGCTGATGATGTGCCCTGTAAACTTTCACTCAATGCAAAATAAAAACATTTAATTAAAATAATAATAATAATTCTTTTCCACCATTATTGCCTTTTATTATCAGCATTGTTATAAATCTGACCTTTATTTGTCTTTAGGGGTTGGAAACATTGTATTTAAACTTACAGATATACTTTTTTATATATTGACACATATATTAAAAAACAAACAAACACTAATCACAACATTTACTCCAACACTGAAGAGTTAGAAGATACTAGCATCTTGTCAGTTGTGGTAATAACTCCAGTTGCGGAAGGTTCTGGATCATCTAGGTGATCCCTGGGAACGTGGGTAATATTTTTAAAGTTGATCACTCCCTAGTTCTCTGTTACAGTTCCTGATACCAACTTCATTGTAGAGGACAGTGTTTTGAAAGTAAATCATAAAAATGGACATCTGGGAATGATAACATCAGTGAATTACACACTGGAGAAGGACATCATGCTTAGTAAAGTGGAGAGTGATTGATAAACAAGAAAGACTCCCCCCATCCTCCTAGTGAGATGGATTGGCACAGTGGCATCAACAATGGGCACAAACACAACAATTATGAGGATGGCACAGGACCGGGCAGTGTTTTATTCCGTTGCACACAGGGTCCCTATGAGTCAGAACAGAGTTACCATGGGAGGACATACCTGTAACACTGTATGTAGTACAGATTACTAATAAGACATACACAAGAAAAACCAAAAACGCGCAGTCATAAGTGTGGTTTGGTGTAACTCAAGATATGTTCGTTGTAAGTCAGGGACTGCCTGTATAGGGAGTTGATTAGGTGGGTATTGCAGGATAGAAATGGCAGAAAGCAGACACTTGGGGGCGGGGGCAGATAGAATAATGGCAGGAAGTGGCTACCCCACCCCTAGTGAGAAGGGAACAAAGGAGAGAGTTGGAGTTATCAGATCCTGGTAGAGGAGTCTCCTCAAGCAGGAGCACAGAGACTAGCTCAGGGTACACTGGGACCCTGATCGCTGGAACCAAGCTTCACCATTGCCAGGGGACTGCAGAGAACTTGGGACAAACAGGAAGCAGCTGGCTCATATCCCCAAGCCTGCAGGTCCCTCTATCACCCCCTGTTGGTAAACCTGGGAGGGAGCAGCTGACAAAGGAGAACTGTGAGCTGCCACAGATCTGGACTCGCTCCTCAAAGATGGTAGGCTGGCAGAGAAGAAGGGCAAAGGAATGAGACCCTGAATCTCAGTGGGGGCCGCACAAAGGGGGAACACAGGACACACCGCACAACGGAATCCAGCGTTTCAGAAGGGACTGACATCAGAGAGGAGAAAGATGCTTCGACTAAGAAACTCTGCTCTCCAGAATCAGCTAGATCAGCATCGCAGACCACTGCCAGCAAGGTCACTGCCACTGGACCAGACACCACGGGAGACCACATCTGTTTTCCATCTCTGTCCTTCCTTCTCACAGAGGCAGGCTCAGAGGAAAGCAGAGGGTGTGAGAGGGACACATGGCTCCCCCACCTCAGAGCTGAAGGCTTGGGCCTGGCCAGGGCAGGGAAAGAGGGGGCATACTTGGAGACTTTAACTGGACAAGTCTTCAAAACCAAAGTGAGGTTGTCTTAATAAGAAGCTGTATTAGAAAAGTTTGTCATCAGCCTGGCATGCTTACTGAGGGCAGAGCAGAGCTGGTGGTAGCTACTGGAAAAAGGAAAACCATTTCGACAAGACAAACCTTGCTCAAACTGGCTACATACAAGGGGGCTTCCAGAAGTTGGTGGGAAGATGAAATGAAGAGCTAAGGGAATTTGCCCTGGAGTTTTTGGAAGGCCCCTTGTATGTGCTTTGCTTACTATACAGCACCTGGCACCAAACAAGAGCTTGATATTTGTCTGTGTGAAGAGGGGATATAGGGACAGGAATTGTCACCCATGGATAGCTGAGTTTCAATTCAAGTAAGGAGATCAAGGAAACTAGGCCCATTTATCAACAAGGCACAAGGGTTCCTGAAAATGCATTTGAAGGCCCTGTGAGATTGGTTTGAACTGCAAGGTTGGTAGGTTTAAACTCACTATTGGCTCCTCACCCTAGACTGGGTCGCTATGAGTCGGAATCGACTCCACAGCATGTAACAACAACAACCACCTTCTGGAGGACATCATGCTTGGTAAAGTGGAGAGTAGTTGTTAAAAAGCAAGACCCCCAACGAGACGGATTGGCACAGTGGCAGCAACAGTTTTGAGAATGGTGCAGGACTCGGCAGTGTTGTGTTCTGTTGTTCATGAGGTCGGTGTGACTCAGTGGCAACTCGCTACAACAGCAATGTTCTTAAGCTAAGGAACCCTGGTGGCTCTGTGGGAAAAACACTGGACTGTCGACCGCAAGGTCGGCAGTTCAAACCTATCAGCCGCTCCTAGGAAGAAAGATGAGGCGATCCCCTTGCGTAAAGGTTTACAATCTTGGTACCCGATGTAGGATCGCTCTGATTCAGAAGTGACTTGATGGCAGTGGCTTTTTGACTCTTAAGCTAAGGAGTCCTGGTAGCTCTGTGCCCAGAAGGTGGGCAATTGGAACCCACCAGCTGCTCCGAGCAAGAAAGATGAGGCAGTCTGCTTCTGTAAAGATTATTGATGTTAAGTACTGTCAAGTCGGTTCCGACTTATAGCAACCCTGTCTAGGGTTTCTGAGGAGCGGCTGATAGGTTTGAACCATTGACCTTGCAGTTAGCAGTCTAGTGCTTATTCCCATAAAGATGACAGCCTTGGAAACCTTATGGACAGTTCCACTCTGTCCTCCAGGTCACTATGAGCTAGAGTCGTCTTAATGACAGTGAGTTTTACTACGAGTATTTGTGAGCTATAAACCATAGGTTGAAGCAGTTCCTTTGAGCTGTCCTGATTCTTACTCCCTGAAATACAGTCTTCATTATGGTGAATAGAAAAGTGTGTCCTCTAGCCCCTCCCCCAACCCAAAGATCAATGCGCCTGTGTTCAAGTCCTGAACCCCTGACACCTGTGAGGTTGAACGTATTTGTAAATAGATGGACTCAAGGTAAGATGAGGTTGTACTGAATTAGGGTGAGCCCTAAGTCCAATGACTGGCATCCTTCAAAGAAAAGGAATTTGGAAACCAACACCGAGTGACGAAGCACACAGGTAGAACACCATATAGTGATGGGGGCAGAGATGACAGGGATGTCTACAAACCCAAGACTGCGCAGGACAGCCGGTAGCTACAAGAAGCCAGGAGGAGGCACGAAAGATGAGAGCTATTCTAAACAACCCAGCCCTACTGTCACGGTGTCTTCAGACTTCTGACCTCCAGCACAATGAGAAAACACATTTCTGTTGTTTGAAGTCACTTAAGGTGGGGTTCTTTGTTACAGTAGCCCCAAAGAGTTAATGCTTTCTCCAAAGATGGTGGCCATCAATGCCCCCTCCCTCTCTGCTCCTAGGTACAAGGAGGTCTAGCTTTATACTTCTGTTTTGGTCTTGCCTCTCCTTTTTGTGCTGATAGTGAGTGCTCTGTCCCACAAACACAGAGAAAGAATGTTCCTAAAACCCACTGGCCTCTCTGTAAGAAGTGTGTCGAGCACCAACCCCCAAAGTAACACAGGACAAGAAGGGCAAGCGTTTTTTTGTCTGCCCAGAGAAAGTGACACTGTGGCAGGAAGCAGAATGTACGTGGTGGGCACGTGGAGGGGGACAGGTTTTTGTGAGGCCAAATGTAGCCGCCAGCTCATTTTTGCTTGCTGAGTCACTAAAATTATGTAACACTTGCTGGGATGGCCTTGAAGTTCCAGCGTTCTGGCAGGGTGCCCCCTTTGTTCTTCAGAACTATCAAAGCCCCTGCCCCCCTCTGGGAGGAGCAGAGATTGGAATCTGGCCTTGCTGTTGCCCAGCAAGTCAGTAACCCCTTCATGTTGTTGTGTACCACTGAGTCGATTCTGACTCATAGAGACCCTGTATAGGGTTTTCAGGAACGGCTGGTGGGTTTGAACTGCTGACCTTGGGGCTAGCAGTCCAGTGCTTATCCTACAGAGTCACACCATGGCCCACCCCTTCCATATAACTCCTGTATTACCCCCATGGAGTGGCCAGCCTCATTCTTCAGTGTCTCGGCACCAGAGGGCATGTTTTATGCCTCTGTCCGTGCCCAGACAGCACACGAAGCTGGTTTCCAGAAGATTAAAATTACAAAGACTATTGTATCAGGCAGGAATACTGTAAGCGCAACTGCAGATGGAAATAGATTCTGGGTATTAAGAGAGAGATGCACGTTGGTAACGTCACCAGATCTGCTCAGAAAGCTCCAAATGCTGAATGAATATTGTCTATAGCACCTGCAATCCCAGTCTTCATCAGTGGCAGAACTGTCTCCGAACTGCTTGTCCCCAACGGCCACTCAAGTTTAACAGTAAAAGGCTGGTTAATGACAACCCACTCAAACCAAACCCACTGCCGTAATTCGGACTCACAGCAACCCTATAGAACCACTCCTTAGTTTCCAGGACTGTAAATCTTTATGGGAGCAGACTGCTTCATCTGTCTCCTGTGGAATGGCTGGTGGGTTTGAACTGCCGACCTTGCAGTTAGCAGCCCACTTAATCCACAGTGTCACCAAGGCTCCTTGGTCAATGATAACAAGACATTGGAAAACTTTAAGAGGAAAAGGACTGTTGTGTGGATGGGCCCTCCGTTTCTTCTTTTGGAGTGGCATAGTTTTAAACTGTCAGCTTTTATTATTTTTTTTTTTCACCTTTTCATTGTGAGTTGAGTGAAGGTTAACAGACAAGATCATCAGCTTTACATTCAACCAATTATATGCTTTGTTTCATCTCAATGATTCCAATCCCCTCCCTGCAACAAGTTACCTTACTGCCTCCCTTTTACATCTTACATTTCACAAATGAACAAAGCAAAAATATTTGATGTACACATACAAAACAAAAATGTTATGTTCATTTAAATGCACAAAGTGCATCTTCTGCAAACCAGCCTCCTGCCCGCCGAC
>NW_006408650.1:6177413-6244182 GCF_000296735.1 Chrysochloris asiatica | reverse complement strand
TATATATATATATATATATATATATATATATATGTTGAGTGAAATGTCCTAAGAGCACATTCTGCAAGCCAGCCTCCTGCCCCCAGGCACACACCGGTACTCAGCAGTCTGTGGGCCTGGTCTCCCCAGCTGCTCTGTCTGTCCCCACCACCGCCTCTGCCACCGTCTCTGCAGTTGTTACTTTTCTAGGTAGGGTCTCAGACTCCACTCATGTTCTTCCTTCTTGATGGTCCTGGGATTGTCTGTTCCCGAAATGAAAGATGAACTACTCCTACCTTTTGCGAGGGTGAGTAAAAAATGATCTGCACTCCGAAGATCTTAAAACTTCTGTTGGCAGCACTGTCTCATCAGCACCTTCCGTTCAAGGTCAGTGTTGTGTAGGTGTGAACTTGGACACCTGCAAACATAATTTGGACCAATATTAGAAGGAAGGTAAAAGAAGTTTCTTTAAAAAATACTGTTATTGGTGACGAGACATGGATTCGTCGTCACTACAAGTCTGAGAATAGACAGCAGGTGTCTGGAATGGGAACATCCTCAATCACTGACCAAGAAAAAGTTCCAAAGTCAACCACCAGCGGGAACATTGATGCTTTCCGTTTTCCGGGATTCTCAAGGTCGGTATTGGAACACTTATCAGGAGAAAGTTTAACAATCAGCAGTACTCATTACAGTGAGATGCTTGCTGAAAAGCTGAGGCCTAAACTTCGGATTGGTTACGAATCGGGCTGCGAACCTTAAGGTCAGCGGTTCGAAACTACCAGCCGCTCTGTGGGAGAAAGATGAGGCTTTGTACTCCTGTAAAGATTTACACC
Source organism: Chrysochloris asiatica (assembly GCF_000296735.1). Taxonomy (NCBI): domain Eukaryota; kingdom Metazoa; phylum Chordata; class Mammalia; order Afrosoricida; family Chrysochloridae; genus Chrysochloris; species Chrysochloris asiatica. The sequence goes on along the minus strand of NW_006408650.1, from coordinate 6,243,367 downwards.
CTCGGAAACCCTGTACAGGGTCGCTATGGGTCGGAACCGACTCGACGGCACCTAACAACAACAACAAACTTCGGATTAAACGCAGAGGACTGCTGCCCAGGGGTGTTATGATCTTGCATGACAGACAATGCACATTCACACACCTCTGCTCACTATAGTCCTCCTGTTCTTTCTCCATCAGACTTTCACCTGAAGGCAGCCCGTCGAGGACAAAGAGTCCCCTCTGATGAAGAAGTGAAGACAGCTGTGTATTCGTGGCTCACAACTCAGCCTAAAACATTTTTAAATAAGGGAATATGAAAGTTTGTTGACAGATGGACAAAGCGTGTTGAAAAACAAGGAAATTATGTCAAAAAATGATGCATTTGTCTTTTCTAAAAGCTGATTAAAATCAATTCTACAGCCAGAGTGCGGATAATTTTAGGCTCACCCTCATAGTTACACATCTTCCATAATTACAGTTGTGACAGTCACAGTTAATCCTGCTAACAATTACTCACAACTGAATCACGGTCCTATCAGCACCCTCTCTATCCTCTTTCACCAGATCCACCTGGAGAAGAGGAAAACAATTCAGAGGGAGATATTCGGTCATTTATGAGCCAACCTATTCTTTTGCTAAAAGGTGACCTCCCAGGATAATATCAGTTTCAAGTTTGAAGTGTCTATCCAGATGATTGTCTTGGGGAGTCTTCTAGTCTCAGTCAGTCAGGTAAATCTGGACTTTTTAAGAATTTGAGTTCTGTTCCACATTTTTCTCCAATTCTATCAGGATCCATTTAATTATGTTCCTGATCTGTTGGCAGTGGTACCCGGGCATCATCTAGTTCTTCTGGTTTCAGGGTAGACAAGGCCATGGTTTATGGAGAATAAAGACAATAAAATCTTAAGGTTATGTTAAAACAAAGGGGTGAGGGGAGAAAAGCACAAGTGGAATGTGGGACTCTATCCAGAGAAGCAGTGACACCAGAGATGGAGGTAGAGATGAGGACGTGGAGAGAGAGAGAGAGCAGTTGAGGACTCTAGACTCATGGAAAGAGAAACGCTGTGTGCTGGCAGCCAGGAGGCAGGCTTGTAGAATGTGCCCTTTGGTTGTTTAAATGATTATTTATTCCTGAGTGTTTTTGTGTACCCCCCCAAAACAAAACAAAACACCACACAAGAGGGATTAGAAGCAAATACTGTTGAATGATGATGCATGGAGGAGACTGTAATCATTGCAATGAAATGATGAGCATAAAACCGATGTTCTCCCATGTAAACTATCACTCAATTCACAATAAAAAAATTTTTAAAAAACAAAGGGGTGAGGTCTAATTTGTTCCCCTTGAATCTGGACTGGACCTAGTGACTTGCTTGATCAGTGGAATATGCAGATGGAAAGTTCTAGGACTTCTGAGGCTAGAACTTCAGAGAGGCTCCAGAAACATTGCAGTCTTGGAGCTCAGCTACCCTACCTACTACATGAGATCAGATGTCTGTAGGCACTCCGTCTGACAGCCCCGCCTGAAGTTCTTTCTAGCTGATAGTCAGCACCAACTGACGCTGTTTAGGGAGCCATTTCAGATGCTCAGCCCCATTGACTCTGTCATACACAGGAGACCCCTCAAGTGAGAACCACCCCTGTGAACTCAGTTAACCCACAACCCATGGTGAGAGAGAATAAATTATTGCTTTAAGCTACTAGGATTAGGGGTGGTTTATTTCTCAGTGGCAGATAATTGGAACACTTCTCTAGGGAGTCAAGGGTTTCCAGAAATGTATGTTCCTTTCTTGGATGAAAAATTAATTGTCTTTCTAGTGATTGCCTGGGAGTGCAGTGGCTCTGTAAGGTAAGTACTAGACTGAGAACCACAAGGTTAATGGTTCAAGCCCACTGGCCATTCTGTAGGAGAAAGATGAGACTTTCTGCTTCTGCAAAGATATAAAGCCTCAGAAATTTACTCAGGGTCGCTATGAATCAGAACTGACTCAATGGCACTTAACAACAAGTGGTTGTCTGGGAGTGAGCCGCACCGCGGGATAGCAGGGCTGCTAAAAATATAAGTCAAACACCATTACAAGACCAAATTCCAGTGTGTTTCAACAGAGCGGACCAGTACCTCTTCCCCTTCCCTAACTTCTCATTTCTTTTTCCTTTCCATCCTTCTCTTCCTGTTACTCCTGCCCATTCCTTCATACATTTCAAAATACAATTCTGAAGCATAGAAAAACATAATCAGGTTGTTTGAAATCGGACCTGTATTGGACAATACAATGTTTGTTGTTATTGTTGTGAAGTGTTGTCGAGTCAGTTCCAACCCATACTCACCCTGTTTAGGGTTTCTGAGAAAAGCGAATGGTGACAATACAGTGTGGCAAAGTGTAAATCCAAGGCCCTAGCCTGGTGATAATGGCTAACTGAAAAGTTGACTGTTCAAGCCCACCCAGTGGCTTTTTGAGAGAAAGACTTGGCGTAGTCACTGGCTACTCTGGAAGGTTATATTCCCTGATCCCGGCATGGTCCCTGCTGGCTGCAGTTACCGCTCTCCTTCACAGCCAACTCCGGCAGCTTTCTTGCTAGAGTCCTGGAGCTGAGGATTTCTTTCTCATTCTCTATATCAGATCATCAGCATGCGCTACATGTCAGACGTGGCTGCGGACACTGGCTCTGAGACCAACACCAAGAACATAACAGAAGGAATTTGTGGAGGAAACAGAATGGAAAAGATGCACACACTAATGGGAACGCTAATGAGGAAAATGAGGAACTGACAATAAGATAGACGAGGAAGAGGAATAGGAGGGGAAAAAAGGAGGCGGTGTTGAGGAAGAAGATGGAGATGAAGATGAGGAAGCCAAGGCAGCTACAGGCAGACAAGAATGACTAAACCGCTAAAAAGGAACAGAACTTTAAAATGCCACTGTGACCTAATCACTCTCCACTTCCCGTCTCAGATTCTAAACGTGGTCACCTTTGAGTAGAGAGTCCCACCCACAGATGACACACACTCAGCACCACCAATCCAAAACCACAATGTGAATTTGCAGCAGGGGAGGAAAAAGAACCCCAACTTCTATGGCCCTGTGTTTTTTTTTTTTCTTAAAAGTCCTTTAAAAAGGAGAAAAAAAAATGATCGCCTAGAAAACCCCATGAGGTAACTCCACTTGGTCACATGGTGACCATAATTGTAGTCAAGCACCAGAGTAAGGTCCCCAAGTCCTCATAGTGGAGAGATAAGTTAATCTTCATTTCATACGCAAGGGACAATAGCACCCCTTGGTAATTAAATGCCAATTAGATATGAAGAAGATGCATTTCAGAAATTGTATTATCATTCAACAGGGAAATAGGATTTAATCTAGCTTCCCCCGCACCCCCCCGCACCCCCACCCCCATTTACAGACAGTCTGTTTTGGCGCCACATAGTGGAAGTGACGGTAATCATCGCAGAGCCAGGCCTGGCCTCCGCTTTTCGCGCAGCCTGGGTGGCAGCCAACTTTGTCACCATTCCCACGTTCCCCTGCCCGTCTCCGGAGGAGGATGTGGGGAGAAGCTGTCTATAATTGTATGTGTCATTTCCAGGCATGAAAATGTCACTGGGACCATTTTAGTTCATGGTGCCATGGAGAAAAAACAAAATCTGTGGCATTTTCAGAAATCTCTGAGTCTTTGTTTGCTTACCAGCTGGAAAATAGCTGTGGACCCTCCTTTTATGGTGAGTCAGAGGTGTGCAAACTCATCTGCACATTAGAACCATTGAGGATCTTTGAAAAAGCCCATGCTTCACTCCAGACCAATTAATTCCTGGGATGGGACCCAGCATCAGATATTTTTATATTCCCCAGGTGATTCTAGGGTGGCTGCCTAGTTTGGGAATCACAACGCTAAGGAGATGACCTTGAAGGAAATTCCTAGGCACAAGCACCCACACTCTCATGAGAAGTAGCTTTTTTCTGGAGATCTGCTCTCCTGAAACACATCACAAGGTCAAACTCACAACCAAAGTGTCTTCTCACTTTTAATATCTGAGTCATTTGGGAAAACCTTCAACAATAAAGAAGATCTATTTTTAACATTCTCATCTCTAATGTATGTTTAGGAGTCCTGGTGTGGTATTGTGGGTTAATGCGCTAGAAATGGGTTACAGTTGATTTGAACCACAAGATCGGCAGTTCAAACTCACCAGCCGCTCCTTGGAAACCCTATACAGGGTTGCTATGGGTCAGAACCGACTCAACAGCTCTTAACAACAACAACAATCATGTATGTCTAAGGTGCTCAAGTGGGACAACCAACCGAAAGGTCGGCAGTTTGAACCTACCCAGGACTTCATGGGGGAAAAACCTGGCAATCTGTTCCCATAAAAGTTCTAGCCAAGAAAACACCAGGGGACAGTTCTGTTCTGTCATCTGAGATGACTGTGAGTCAAGATTTGCTCAGTGACACCTAACAATAAGGATGCACGAGGAGGTTTGAAAAAGTTCATGGAAAAATTGAATGAAAAGATGGTAGAATTTTTCTACAGACTTCCTGAAGTCCTGTTGTATATTTGAGTCAAGAAAGACTATGTATTATAATTCTCAGCTTCCACGCAGGAGACCCGGTTCTGATTCTTGGCAGATGGATCACATGCGCAGTCACTGTTGTGCATCAGTGGAAGCTTTTGTGCTGTTCTACTGATTCCAGACTGAGGAGGATTAAGAAGAAAGGACCTGGCTACCTCCGCCCCAAAATCAGCCAATGGCTCAGCATTGGACAGTGTTTCATTCTGTCGTGCATGAGGTCATCAACAGCAGGGACAATAACACATTTACTTTGATTGATTTTTCTATCTCATTTCCAATAATAACAATGTATTGTAGGAACAGTTAAACAGTTACCCTGAGCAGGATGTGTTACCGCCCTGTTTTTTGATTGACACCAGTGTGTCGATTTCTAAACAAAGGTCCTGGTGGTGCAGTGGTTAAATTGCTCAGCTGCTAACTGAAAGGTCAGGAGCCAGCTTCCATACACACTGACAGCCTCGGAAACCCTATGAAGCAGTTTTACTCTCCAACACATGGGGTCGCCCTAAGTCAAAACCCACTCAATGCCAGTGGGCTTTGTTTTGGTGTCAGGAGAAACTGGTTGTATAGGAGAAAGCCGGACCACTACACTTTCCAACCCAATTCAGAATTCCAACTTCAGTCTTAGAACTAAACATTTTGTGCCTCACAAGGATCCTGAAAGGGGCCTTAGCATTCTTCCAGTCCCTCATCTTCAAAGATACTCCAGGACTAGAGATTTTCTAGCTTTGTTTCCACATCTCTTAAGACTGATTTTGTTAGTTTGTTTTAAATGGTTGCTTGTTAATGACTTTCTAACTGTCCTAGAGCATCAGCCACCAGCAGGGTCCCGGTTAGAACTTGAATGGGTTCCTTCTGCACTGTCCCGATCCTTACTACATTAAGAATGTGCCCCCCCCCCCCAGAGGACAGGTCCTTTGAGGTGTCCAGTGCTTTGCTGTCATGGACTTCTGCACCCCTAATACATTGGATTGGGGTAAAGAGCAGACCATGGGAGTACACTAGGAGCCTCTCCCCTGGGGAGTAACATGGGTGCCTGCCAAGAGCAGAAAGGAGGTAGATTGGATCCCCTGCGAATCCGGTTTTGCAGTGGGGCATTTTCCCTTCTAAGTGCTCAGAGTTCTCAACCTGAGACCCAAGTAGCTACAAATCCATGACACCGGGCAGCCGGACTCCAACTAAAAATGGCAGGCTCTTTGTGCTTGGTTGCAAATGCCAGCCTGATGCTATGGATTTGTCTAGGTCATGCCAAGTCAAAAAGACCGATGTGCCTTTTAAAATTCTGCATCCGGAGCCCTCTATCTTTGCCAGGGAAGGAGGAATTGGACCAAGTCTTCCTGGGGGCACTTTGCATTGTCCGTGTCTGTAGTGATCACCTGGAGTCCAGATGTGGCTCTCTCTGGGGCCACTATGCTCTGCCTGCCAGAGAGAAGTGGACTAGGGGGGAGCAGTCCACACACCTTTCTGGAGGACATGTGTATGTGGTGTGGTGTGTGGTATGACATATGTGTGTGGGGGGTGGGGGGTGTGGTGTGGTGTGGTATGTATGTGGTGTGGTGTATGTATGGTGTGGTATGTGTAGTGTGTGTGGTGTGGTGTGGGTGGTTTGGTGTGTGTGTGTGGTATGTGTGGTGGTGTATGTGTAGTGTGTATGGTATGTGTGGTGTGTGTATGTGTGTACATGTGGTGTGATATGTGTAGTGTGTGTGGTGTGGGTGGTTTGGTGTGTGTTTGTGGTATGTGTGGTATGTGTGGTGGTGTATGTGTAGTGTGTATGGTATGTGTGGTGTGTGTATGTGTGTACATGTGGTGTGGTATGTGTGTGGTATGGTATGTGTGGTGTGTGTATATGGTGTGGTATATTGTGTGGTATGTGTGGTGTGGTGTGTTTTGTTGGGGTGTATGTGGTTTGTGTATGTGGTGTGGTGTATGTGTGTTGTGTTGTGTTGGGGGGTGTGTATGTGTGATGTGGTATGTGTGTGTTGTATGCATTGTGTTTTGTTGTGTTGGGGTGTGTGTGATGTGTGTGTACGTGCACCCACATCCACTTGTAGGGAAGAGGCAGAAGAGAAACGGAAAGGTGTGTCCTCTCCCTGCTGTGAGGCTGCCCGGAGCTGGTCCAGCTCTGCTTCCTTTGTTCCTGATTTCACTGACTTCGATTCTGCCGGCCTTGCGATATCGCAGGCATCAGTAAGCCCAAACAGCAGCATCTGAGTTATCAGCCATGTGGATGTCTGTTCTGATTGGGCCACCGGGATCATCTGACGGTGTCTTGAAGGAGAAATGACCTCTTGGCTCATTCTGCAAAATCTGTCACGTTGTCACTAGGACACATGAACAGGACGCTCTGCGATGGGCGCAGTCCTGTGGGGTCAGCTCACAGAGGCCTTTGGCCATGCGTGTGGCACGTGTGGTGAGAGGTGACGATGGCATCGCGAAAGCCCGTGCTGCGCTGCCATAAGTTAAGTGACCAGGATCACATCTGGCATTTGACCTTCAGAAGAGCCTCCAGGGAAAAGAAATTTCTATTTTTGGATATAGGTCATGAACATCAGGAGCAGGCAAGCCTGGCTCCTGGTTCTGTGTGAGCTGTCTACAGCTTGGCCAAGTGGAGTGCCCCAGTCCTGCCTCCCCCACCAAAAAATGGGCCTGTATTTGAGCTGCTGAAACAAACAAGGGACACCTCCCTGGGCAGCTGCCAGGGGCCAGCAAGGCTTGAAGAGACATCCCCAAAGGCAGCTGGACATCTTCTGGAACTGGGATAAAGGACTTTGTTGTCTTTCCAAGGCGGATGTGGGCCCACCCTCAGGTGGGTGGAAATAGTCGCAGGCCATTAAAGCAGCATGTTGACCCTGTCCAGCTCACAGTCTGTTTGCTTTGGGAGCCACCCAAGGACACATTTTAGCTTTGGAGAGATGTGAAAGTGGAAAACATTGCAAAACAAAAAACCCCCAGAAGATGGTGTCCACACCCATCCCTGTAGCCTGGACACTGCGCTGTTGCAAGATAAAAGTGGCTGCTTGCTACTCCCAGGCCAGAAATGCCAGCTCCCCTATCTGGTAGTCCTTCTGGGAATACCTGAGGCATTTTGACACAAGCTTGCCTGCCATTGGAGACGGACTTTTACCAGTCGCTGTGAGTCTTCAAACTAGGATGAATGAGCAAAGATCACAAAGCACCCTTAGGTGCAATGGGGTGAGGAGCTGGGAAAGCGGCCTGCCTCTCCTCTCAGAAGTCACCAGGATGTGGGATTGGATATCTATGCCAGATCTCGCTTTGTACCAACCGGAGCTGATGTCAGCAGGAGCCTGTGGAAGTCTAGTTAGCAACTCTTCCCACTGGCTGTGGTTATCAGTGTGGTTGGCCTGGTCCAGCCTACCCACAGTAGTAAAATCAGCTCAACTGTCAGGTCACGTGACAGGAGCAGGGAGGACCACACACTTCCGGCTGGTATCAGGGGGCCCCCTCAGCTTTGCCACAAGGCCCTTCTGGCAACACGAATGCATGGGGGAATTGTACAGGATGAAATATGGGAAGCTGCTCGGCTCCCCACGCTGTCCTCAGGTGAAAAGGTGGGGTTTTGCAATCCTCTAATTACTGTGTTTAGCAAAGATGACAATTTCTCTTTCTTGGTTGATTTTTAAAAATGGAAACCTATTTTCTGTGCCCGAGCCTTTGGGGATGAGCCAAAGACCATCACAAGTATAGAACCATTTCTGGATTCCACCAGGAGTGTTTTCGACCTTCATCCCAAATGCTTGTTTGGGGGAAGCAAGTTCCAGGGGGTTGATCACTTGGGTAGAACGGAGGAGGCAGGTGTGTAGAAATCAAAAAGGTTCAGGTGCTGAGAAAGGCCACACCCCGGACTCCTTCCTGGATACCCCCACCCCCGCCCCGTGTTGGCAGAATAGTGGCCAGTAGAGGTTCGTGTTGTAATCCTTGGGGCCTGCGTATATGCTACTTAATACATAGGGTGGCCATGAATCAAAATGATTCAAGGCCAACAGGCTTGGTTTTGGGTTCTGACCTGGTTCTGAGAAGTCTTCAGGCAGGAGGCTAGGGATGCAGCCTTGCAGCTGTACTGAGGTTAAGGCACACAGTCAGAGAAAGGGAGAGTTGCTTGGATTGTTTTGTGTGATCATTACGAGTGAAGGGGAATGTAGAAATGGTTGGTGAGGTTAGAAGGTCCTCTAACTGTGGAGGGACAAGAGACTCAAGACAACAGCCCAAAGCTGATCCTTAGGGGGTGGAGGTCAGGCTTCCCCCCTCCCCACCCCTTCCCCCACCCCCGCCTACAGGGAGACACTCAATTCTCACTTTGTGGGTCAGCTCACCTACTGTGTAGGCACCTTGCTCCATGGGCTGGGAAGTCCAGTGTGCCGCCTCACACAAACATCCTAGGTCTGAGACCGATATTTCTGGGCTACTTGTCCTCACTATCTTGTACCATCTCCACAATCACAGCTCTGTTTGTGTCTCCTGGGCCTAAGAGGTTTTCAGCAAAAGGACCCTGGGTTCAAGGGATACACTCTGTTCTTGGTGATGGGGAGTTCTCCCTTTCTGCCTCTGGGCTGACTTATTTTAAGCCTAGAGGGATGACAAAACTAATCAATTCCCTAGTTAGGTTCCATACACTTTACAAGGGAGGTGGTGGTTGTTAAGTACCTTCGTGTCAGTTCTATGTAGAGTTTTTCAAAGAGTGACTGATGGGTTTGAACCACCAACCTTGTGGTTAGCAGCCCAGTGCTTAGCCTACAGCACCATACAAGCTACCTTATTTGTATGAGGGGGCTTCAACTAATTTGTGGGGAAATACCATTATTTTATTTTATTTTTAAAGTTTTTATTGTGAATTGAGTGAAAGTTTACAGGGCAGATCATCAGTTTCACATTCAACAAATCATACACCTTGTTTCATTACAATGATTATAATCCCCTCAATAGTACTTTTATTCATTTTAGTTTAGTTTTTTTTTTAACACTCAGGCAAATATAATAATTTAAACTACCAAAGGGCACATTCTGCAAGCCTGCCTCCTGGCCACCAGCTCTCAGTCCCTCTCTTTCCATGAATCCAGAGTCCTCAGCTGCTCCCTCTCTCCATGTCCCCATCTCTGCCTCCATCTCTGGTGTCACTGTTTCTCTGGACAGGGTCCTGCATTCCACTTGTGCTCTTCTCCCTTGATGGTCCTAGGGTCCTTTATCTTTTCATTTCATTTCCCATGAGTGTTTTGAAGCCTGTTTGTATTATTAGCAAGCTGTCCAGTCCTCTTGGTGGGCCACAAGCACCTTAGTTTCATAGTCCCACCCAGTCTTTTGGTGGGAGTTACAAGACCATGGTAAGAAAGGTCATCTAAAAGAAATCGGCTACACCCACAGGCAGAAACGGAGACAGAGATGTGACCACGGTCACGGAGGCCGGAGAACGTGAGAGAAGTTTGAAGATTCTGTGCAGCTGGTTGAGCTCCTGGTTGGTGCTAACAATTAACACACTCGACTATGAACTGAAAAGTTGAAGGTTTGAGTCCACCCAGAAGCACCTTCAAAGAAAGGCTTGATGATCTACCTCTAAAAAAAACAACCCATTGAAACTCTGTGGGGCACAGTTCTACTCTGACTCACATGGATTTCCATGTGCTGGAATTGATTTGACAGCAGTTAGATACACTGCCGACTTTGAAGGCAGAAGGAGAGGCCCCAAGTCAAGGAAAGTAAATAACCTCTGTTGTTGTTGTTGTTAAGTGCCATCGAGTCGGTTCTGACTCATAGCGACCCTGTATAGGGTTTCCAAGGAGCTGCCGGTAAGCCTGAACTGCCCACCTTGAGGTTCAAACTGACTTTTGCAGTGCGGCACATTAACTCACAGCACCACACCAGGACGCCATACAGCAGCAATAGGAACCTAACGTACCATTCAGCGCAAAACTCAGCTTTATGCTTTCAATGACTGCGGCATAAAGCCATCTGCTCAGGAAACCAAGAGGGCCGTGAGTCAGGCAGCAGCATGAGAACTGAAGATCAAGGTACCTGGAGCAGTGTGGGCTCTTGGGCTGAAGAAGGCTGGCTGTCAGTGCAAATGAAACTCCTCCCAAGAGGACAGCCTGACAAAGGTGAGAGAGGTGCTAGGGTTGTCTGCCAGCCCCCATCCTTCCTCTGCTCACAGCAGCATGCACTATTCCTTTTTTAATGATTAAAAATAGGTAATATCAATACTTATTGAGAGGAAGCAACTGCCCAGCCAGTAATTACATTTCTTAGTCCCTCTTGTGTCTGGGTGTGCCCATGTCCTAAGTATTGCCAATGCAAGGTGAGTAGAAGTGATATCTAGCAGGCCAAAGGTTTCAGATGTGATCGTGTCTTGTCTCTTTGCTCCTTACTGCTGAACATAAAGAATTGAGAGCTGAGAGCAGAGAGTTGTGACTCAAGATGAAAATGGATGGGCCCTGAACCAACACGTGACAGAAAACTTCCCAACAACCAGAAACAACTACATGGACTAATATATAAGAAATAAACTAGTATTTGATACACCTTTGGGAAAAAAATATGAATGCACACTAAGGGCCTGGTAGCCTAGTGGATTTTGAGCTGGGTTGTACACCGAAAGGGCAGCAGTTCAAATCCACCAGCTGCTCCGTGGGAGAAAGATGAGGCTTTCTGCTCCCATAAAGATATACTATGAATCAGAACTGCTTCGATGGCACACCACCACCACCACCATCACTACCAAGGGCCTAACAGAATTCCTGGGTGGCACATACAGTTAGTAAGTTATTGACTACTAGATGAAAGGTTGACGGTTCAAGCCCACCCAGAGGTGGTGCCTTGGAAGATAGGCCTTCTTCTGAAAGAGCACAGCTTTGAAAATCCTATAGAGCAGTTCGACTCTGTGCATGTGGGGCGATCAGGGATCCGACTCAGCTCACAGGCTGGCAACAATATGATCTTAGTAAAGGACTGCTGCCCCTCCAAGACTCACTTATGCTTGAAAAAGCGCATGTCCACAGAGGGTCAAGCAAACCTTCAGAGGGGAATCTCCAGGTGAAGTGAAAGTCTATAGGCCCTGGGTTGGGACAGGTACCGCTGTCCAAGCCCCTGGTCCTGAGAAAGTCTGGCTGAGAGCTCTCCAGCCAGGAGGTGGGAGACGCTACAGACTGGAGAGACGTGAAACTCACATCTTCCCAGTGGAATGGGCGAAGAGGCCTTCACCAGGGATTGCAAACTCCAAGGCCTTTGGATGTCGGCAGGCAGCTGGAGATATGGAGTATGTCTAAAACGGTTTGGTCCTCACACTGAGAAAACTTTTGGAAGCGAATTACTCTGAAATGTAGGTTGGAGGTACTGGTGTAGGCAGCAGAGGCCAGAGGCCCTGAGGGACACCTGGGTCCCTAGCTTCAGCAAGGACACCTGGGAGGTCAGCTGGAGGCCTCCCAAATAGGATCACCAAACCACAACAGCTGAACCACTGCCGAAAAACAAAAACTTGTGTGAAATATTCATCGTCAAACACTTCTGGTGAGCAGCCAAGAATCCTGTGTGACCAGTCTGTATTTAAAGCTCCTCACAGGTGGCATGTGTCTGGGAACCAGGTCACTGTTGGGGTGGTACACACCCCAGTACCTGGCATGGTCATCCTCGAAACCGCATTGAAGAAAATCGGAGTCGAAAGCCACATCTGGGCTGAGCACCTCACCGTCCCTGTCCCTACCTCCTCCAGGCAGCAAAGGACCAGAAAAAGGATCAGCACTTGAGGTCACAGGAGGCGGCCTACTGCAGTCTAAGTGCAGTCGTTTCCAACCCATAGCGACTCTGTCTAGGGTTTCCTAGAAGCAGCTGGTGGGCTTGAACCACCGACCTTGTGGTTCCAGTTGACCGTATGGTCCAGTGCATTATCATGCAGTGCAGTGCAGTGCAGTACCACCCCAGGACTTCACAGGAGGCGGGGAGACTCTAGAGGCTCTGCAATTTGGAAGCTAAAGTCTTCCAGGGAAGACAGCTTCAGGGGAGGGTGGTGGAGTGGTGGAGTCAGTTCAGATTAATAGCCGCCCTGTATAGGGTTTCGAGAGCAGAAAGCTTCATCTTTCTCCCAAGGAAAGGCTGGTAATTTCGAACTGCTGAGCTTAAAGTTAGCAGCCTGAGTCACAGCCACTACGCTACCAGAGCTCCAGGAAGGGTGAGATGGCAGAAATCTAATAAAAGCAAGACTTGCCACCTGGCAGCCTTGACGCTTGGTGAATGAATGAAAAGGACCCTCAGGTGTGTCTCCCTGGAGGAGGCTGAGGTTGGCTCAAGTCAGCTGCCCAGGCCTACAGTGAATCTCACTGGGCACAGTGGCTGCTTACTGAATTGGGGCCTGGAGAGTGAGACTTGGCAATGAGGAATCCATCGGCCTCCACTTCCTGGTTGAAACCTCAGGAACTCATCACATCAGGCCAATATCAACCGAAACTCAGGGAGACATCTGGGCCCTGGAGCTGTCTGGCAGGACTCAAGAGAGTTGGGGGGCTTCCCAGTCTGGGGTCAGAACTCCTTGTCTGTCGCAAACTGCTTGAGCAAGACTTTTCACCTCTGGGGGTTTCGGTTCCCCAAACTGTCAACCCGGGAGAAGCATTTTGCCCAATCCTGTCTCTTGGGCCAGGGGTGCTGATGAGGAATCAGTTTCTGGAGATCAGAGAATACACTTTAGAAAGAAGGCGGAATGGAAGACTCTCTGACCCTGAGAGATGCAGTGGAGGGCAGGGGAGGGGGTGTTGGACCGCAGGAATGAGGGGGGGGGGCAGGACAGAGGCGCAGTGGAGGTGAGGGGGCAAGAGGCGAGGCAAGGAGAAGACAGAGAATCCATTGTGTGAACGGAACCAGGGCCAGAGAACTCACCCTCCCTTCCATAAGCTCCCCCCTTGCCCCCCACACTCAGGCTGCACCCGCCTCCCCTCCTGTGGCCAACCCCGCCTTGCCTGGAGGGTTACAAGGGAAGAAACGATACCCGAGATCCTGTGAACTTTCTCACCAAGGACTCCCGCACAGGCAGGCTTCCCTTCTCCACGACTCAGTTTCCCTTTAAAAAGCCCCAAGGATTTCAGGCCTGACCGAAATGCCCTAAATGGATGAGATCCTCCGGCAAAGAACACCCATGAATTCTTTGTGGGAAACGGTGGCACTTCAAGCCGCGCAGGGCAGAAGTGTCCTTGAGTGGTGGCAAAGGAGACGAGGTCACCCAGGCCGGTGTCAGCTCTCCCTGCACCCCCACCCCCAGCTGAGAACTCTCCCCTACCCTGCATTCTAGGCGCTAAAGCTGTGACCTCGACTACTCCGCTCCTGCATCTGGGAAAGGAAAGGGACGGGAGGGACCGAGCTGGGATCCAGCCCCCGACTCTCGCGCGGAGCCCCCTCCCTCCGCCGCGGCCCGTATCTCGTGACCGCGGTACTGCGGCGGCAGCGTTGCCCTCCTCCGCCCCCATCGGATTCCTGGGGAACTGGGGGCCAGGGGTGCGGAACCTGACCTGGGCGGGCCAGCGTGGGCTGCGGCGCTGGGAGGGGTGATGGGGCCCCCGTTCCCTCCCCTCAGTCTTTGCTTCCTTGAGTTTTTGGACCCTTGAGCGTGTCGCTGAGTCACCTTCCCGGAATGCGCCCGGGACGCTCCAGACCCAGCCGGGGGACCGCGCAGGGCGGAGGCGCGCACCGCTGGGACGCGCACGGAGTAGCCGGCCGGGATTGGCTATGCCCAACGTGCGCCCTAGACTCGGGAACCCGGGACCCTACTCCGCTCCCAAATGTTGAGAAATGAGGTCGGGTTGCCTGGGTCCTCCGTTGAGAAGATACTGCGGAGGCGTGCCGGGATTAGGCAGACGCTCTGCTAACCAGCTCCGCGCTCCTCTCGGACCTGCCTCTTCTCGACTTGGTGGAGGGGTGCGGAGGAGAGAGGTGTGTGTTGTGGGTGGGGGGCAGTCCGGCCGGGCCCGAGCCACTGCCACTTCTGCCCTCTGCAGGGGTTGGTGCTTCTAACATTGGCCCTACCTGCTCCGGTCACCTAATTGGCCTTGGCAACTTTCTCCTTCCGTCTCTGCAAATCGACCACCAAGGGTTTCACTCCAGAGATGGTCGTGGACACATCACACACACACCCCACCCCACCCCACCCCACCCTCCACTAGAGAGCACCTCCGGGCCGCGTTTACATCTCCCCTAGGGGCGGTGGGGAGACCCGTCCCACAAACTTTGCTGTTTAGTCCATACTGGCCATTCCCGATCCCGACCCCCCTCCAGGGCCTGTCCACACCAGCAGGTTCCTCTTCCTGGGTCGCCCGCTGCGTGGCAGCTTCTCTGACCCAGGGGACCTCGAGGGTGCCCGTTGGGGAAATTATTCAATTTCTGAGGGCCCTGACAAGCCCCTTCTGCCAGGCTGCGTCCGGGATGAGAGCCTGGCTGCCCCCAGTTCGGTGACTAGACGGTAGAGCTGCAGCGCCAGCGAAATAAAAATAGCGCTCCGCTGTAAAGCGAGGCGGGGGCGGGCGCGGAGGGGTCCCGGTGGTTGACCGGTATGCAGCCCCGGGCCGGGGAGGGGCGCCGCATCTAGCGGCGCGAGGCTAGGTGTAGCCCAGGGGCGCCCCTAGCCTGGTCTGTGCTGTGCGCTCATCCCTCACCCCAGACATTGAATTTGCTGCGCGCCACTCCCAGCCGCTTAGTCCGAGCGGTGGGCTAGCGGCTGCATGCTGGGATCCTGAGAGCCCCAGAGCTTGGCCCGGCCCGAAGGCGGAGCTGGGCGGGCATTGCAGTCAGGTCCGCCCCTGGGAGCGCGGGGGCGTGGCCAGGCCGGCGCGCAGCCACCGCGCCCTCCTCCGCCGACGCTTGGCGGCCAAGTTGAGCGAAAAGTTCAAAGCCGGAGGGAGAAAGGCCAGAGTCTGAGCCAGCTCGGGGCTCCGGTGGTGCCTTAGACGCGGGGCTGAGCCGGAACGAGGTTCGTTCCAACTCAGGCCAACAGAGGGAACGGCCAGTCGGACCGGTTGGGTCGCGACTCCTGCCTCCGCCACTCGCAGCTCCCGGGAGGCCGCCCCCGCAGATCCCCGGGAACTGGGCCGCGTGCCGCGCCCCCTTCACATCAGTCGACGTTCGGCGAGAGCAGGCGGCAGGCGTGCGGCCCGGGCCTGGCGCTCACGCGATTCGGGCGCTATTTCCCCCAGTGCAGCGCGTGGCCAGGCGGAGCGGGGCGCCTGGAGGCATGCGGGCCGTCCCGGTGGTTCAGACGCTCCGGGCGGGGTCCGAGTTGAATCGGGGTGGGATTGCTCACGCGAACTCGGTGCCTCGCGATGTCCGCGCAAGTTCTGGGATTTTTACGCAACTGGGCCCCCTTGCCCCTGGCAGCCCCGCGGGGTGAGCAGCTGGGTCGAGGGATGGAACCACCGGACCCTGACTCATCCGTTGGGCGTGAACCCGGGGCCCGAGAAAGGAAAGTCTCCAGGAAGAGACCCTCCGCTTCAGAGGATGGGGGCTGGGTCTCTGGACCGGGGCACTGTTGGTGCCGTTGGCTCTTGGCTCTCAGGATCCCTCTGAAAACTGGGTCAGCGGTTATCCCCACCTCGGGGAGTCGCGGCCCCGGCCTCCACCAGCGCCGTCTCCTCTTCTTCCTTAGATTTGGCAGCCGCAGGGAATGACGCGGGCGCCCCGACAGCCTCGGCCCGGGGCGGGGAGGGCGAGCCCTATAACCAGTCCCGAGACGCCCGCCTGGGCTGCACCGATAAGGAGCTGAAAGCAGGAGCTGCTGCCAACGACAGCGCCCCGACAGCGCTGGGGACCCCCTGGCAGAGGAAGGCGTGGGTCGAGGTTATGGACCCAGGTTGGTGGGGGCTAGGGAAGAACTGTGGGCGGGAGCCCTCTCACTTCTTCCCCTCGCCTCTAAGGGTGGCCTGGGGCTAGTTGGAGGAGGGAATAGGTCTGGGGAGACTCTTGGAGAAACAATTTCTACCAGGCAGCAGCGAAGCGGCGGGCCTAGAGCCGAGCAGGGACAGGGCTAGCCGGCCTCTTGCTGCTGTGTTCGCCGGCCCGCGGGCGCGGGCTCCACCCTCTCCATGGGCCCCTGTTTTCTTAGCCAGACTCACAGCTGGTTCCTTTACCCGGGTGTTGCAGGCAGAGCCCCTGCTGCCATCCTCAGCCCCCTACTGGGCCCCCTACTGGCCAGATGGGGACATGGCCTCTGGTCTCTGTGGTTTGTTTGCACAGCTGAGAGCCCTCCGTCTCCCCTGGGCCGGATCCCAAATCCCTGCCGTGTGCTGGTGCTGCTGAACCCGAGAGGCGGCAAGGGCAAAGCACTGCAGCTGTTCAGGAGCCATGTACAGCCCCTGCTGACCCAGGCTGATGTGTCCTTTACGCTGATGCTCACTGGTGAGTGCCATGTATTGTCCCCAGAGCGAGCGGGCTGGGGTGCAGGAAGGACCCTGCTCAGACCTGACAGCAGAGCCTCCCGGCAGAACACCGAAACCATGCTCGGGAGCTAGTGCGTGTGGAGGAGCTGGGCCGCTGGGACGTGCTGGTGGTCATGTCTGGGGACGGGCTGATGCACGAGGTAAGGCAGCTGAGTGGGGCCCTGGGTGTGTGTGGGGAGGGGTGTGAGTCTCCCCTGAGGCACCCTGCTCCCACAGGTGGTGAATGGACTCATGGAAAGGCCTGACTGGGAGACGGCCATCCGGAAACCCCTGTGTAGCCTCCCTGCTGGCTCTGCCAATGCGATAGCTGCCTCAGTGAACCATTATTCAGGGTGAGTGTCCCAGACCAGAGTGGCCTTGGTGTCCTGTGTGCCACTCTACCCGCTTGTCTTACAGTTCTTTTCAAACCAAACCCGGTGCCTTGGAGTTGATGATCTCTGAGGCTCAGAGTAGAATTAGGTGCCGCCATAAGGCTGAGATTTTGGAAGCAGATTGCCAGGCGTTTCTTCCAAGGCACTTCTGGGGGTGGGGGGCAGGTTGGAAGTAGCAGGCTTTAGTTAGTGGCAGAGCATTTCACAGTTGGTGCCACCTAGGGAGTTCCAGTCCCTTCTCTGAGAGCCCCCTGGTGGCTCCACCTGTCTCTGTTCTTACCAGCAGCCCAGAGACCAAGCATTGCGTTGCCTGCGATGGCTCTCTAGGATGAGGATGAGAAAGGAAACATCTGTGCTCCATCTACCTTGCAGGTATCAGCAGGTGACTAACGAGGAGCTCTTGACGAACTGCACACTCCTGTTGTGCCGCCGGCTGCTGGTACCCATGAACCTGCTGTCTCTGCACACAGCCTCGGGGCTGCGCCTCTTCTCTGTGCTCAGCCTGGCCTGGGGTTTCATCGCAGACGTGGACCTGGAGAGCGAGAAGTATCGACTCCTAGGCGAGATACGCTTCACCCTAGGTACCTTCCTGCGTCTGGCCTCCCTGCGCACCTACCAGGGCCGGCTGGCCTACCTACCAGCCGGAGGGGCCATCTCTAGGATGTCCACCTCCCCTCCTCTGGACCACAGGGGCCCCGTGAACTCACTCCTGGTGCCGCTGGACCAGCCGGTGCCCACCAACTGGACGGTGGTGCCTGAGCAGGACTTCATCCTGGTGTTGGTACTGCTGCACTCCCACCTGGGCAGTGACATGTTCGCGGCCCCCATGAACCGCTGCGAGGCTGGAGTCATGCACCTGTTCTACATGCGGGCTGGTGTGTCCCGGGCCACGCTGCTGCGGCTCTTCCTAGCCATGGAAAAGGGCAGGCACATGGATTACAACTGTCCCTACCTGGTGTACATGCCCGTGGTGGCCTTCCGCCTGGAGCCCAAGGACGGGGGTGGCGTTTTTACTGTGGACGGGGAGCTGATGGCCAGCGAGGCAGTGCAGGGCCAGGTGCACCCAGACTATTGCAGGTTGGTCAGCGGCTGCTCGGAGACCTTGCCCAGCCAGCAGCCTCCACCGCCGCCAGAACCACAGGAGTCCTTGTGACTTGGCAGGCTGTGCTAGGCCTTTGTGAACTGCAAGCCCACTCTGCAGTTGACTAGGGCCTGACCTCCCTGTCCCCTCCACCCGCCTCCCAAATTGGAGGACCTGCCTCAGTTCACATGAGAAGGAGAAAGAGGGACCCTTGGAGGGTGGTGAAGACTGCCATGGAAAGGCAGACTGCCCACCAAGGCCCAATGAGCCTGGGCCTGGAGTCCAGCTGGCTGGGTCCAGCTGTGGTAGAAGCTCTTCCATCTTGTCCAGCAAGCCTCATACAATGAGTCAAATCCAATAAAGTTCATCCTGTCCTGAGGGCTGGAGAATGATGGTTAACCACTTCCAGTGGTGTTGGCCCCATCTCCCCTCAGGTCTAGCGGAAGCTGTTGTGCTTGATCCATCGCCTCACTCTATAAATGGGGAAACTGAGGCTCGGTGCCACCTGCGTCTTGCCAGCTTGTGTGGATACTAACTTAGCAGGAAAGGGAACACAGGCTCCGAGTGAAAAGGCAGATGACAGGAAGCAGGGAGGGCAGATGCTAGGCTCCCAACCAGGGCAACTGTTTTGGCCTAAAGCCCAGGGCACAGTATCTGCTAGATGCTAGGCTGGCTGCACTCCGGCAGGCAGCTGGAAGGGGCAGAACAGGCTTGACTTGTCAATTCTAGTCCCACAGTGACTACAGCTGCTGGGTGGCAGCCACAGTTAAGGTTCGCCTCTTTGAGGGCAAACCTGCCTCAGAGGTGGAGGGGGTGCTCTCCTAGCCCTAGATCCTGGGACTAGAAATGCAGACGGCCTTGAAGCAGATCAGACAAGGAAGATGTCTGCAAGGACCCTTACCCCACAGCCCGGCTAGGGAAACTGTGCTCCCCCGCCACACATCTTCCCCGGCCACGGGGTCTGAGGGAAGCTTAGCACAGAGGCCTTGAGAAGAAGGTAGGCCACGCAGCCCAGGCGAATGGCAGAGGCAGGTTTAATGGTATCACTGTCTTGTTTGTACATTTGTAATGAAAGCCAAACAAACAAACAAAAAAAATGCAGGTAAAAAAAAGTTCATCACACCGCACTTTGTACTTTATACAGAGACTGTAAGCAGGAGGCATTCAGATCTCCACGCAACGACACTCTCAGAAGCACAGGCCCTCCCATCTCTCACTCCCGGGGCTTCTCCAGCCAGCTCCCGACTGGGTTTCGAGTGCCTGGGCCCCCCGGCCAGGGCGGTACAGCGCAGGTGTGGGGCCAGTTTAAGGCCAACGAGACGCAGCATGCTTTGGCTTTTTGTGTCTTTTTTTCCCTAACAGATACATTTTTGTTCTTGAGATTTTGTCTTTCCACTTTAAATATTACAGACCCCAAAATGACACAGCTGCACCGTGCTTGACAGCAATCTCCGAACCTGGAGCTTCAGGTTACTCAAAGCTTAGAAAACTTGTCAAGCTCGCCTGGTCTCCACTGGCCACCTCTCTCCGGGTGGAGTTGGCAGAATTTGGAAGCCAAGGGCTGAGAGGATGCCTCCCTCCCACTCGGGGGGAAAGGTGGCTCTGTGTTCTGTGAGCACCTCCCCTGGGCACCATCAGAGAGCAGAGGAGCAGAGTCCTGGGCCCTAGCACTCACCCTGGCTCAGCGCTGCTGCTCCTGTCTGGCCGCCCCCCGCCCCCCAGGCCCTGAGATGCGGTTGAGCCAGCACTGCCCAGTTCCCGAGAGTGGGCAGGAGGGCGGGAAGAGCAAGGCACCTACTTGCAGTCTCTCCCAGCAGCTCCCAGGCCCCCCACCCAACGTCCTGGGGACCTCCTGAACCAAGCCTGCCCAGATTCTGAGAGCACATCCAAACAGGCCAGAGTCAGCAGAGAGCCAAGGGCAGCTGCTATGACTCCCAGGGGACAGCGTCGATGTTGGGGACCAGGGGCAGAGAACCGGGGGAAGCTACAGTTGAGTTGAAGGGGGAGGTTGGTTCTATTGGGGGGGGGATTGGAACAGCCAACACTTCATGCAAGACACATCCACTTGTCCTGCATCGCTGGGTCCAGAGCCAGCGGCAGGCCCTGGGGCCCCCAACCTTTGACCAGAGAGGGGCAATTTGGCTGAGGTGCAGCACAGGGTTCAAACTTCCTTTGACACGGAGACCTGCCTGTTCAAAGATTGCTTCGGAATCGAAACTGCAGCATCTCAAGAAATTTCTTGCAGTTCAGCATCAGGCTAGCATTGGGGAAGGGGAATGGGCAGAGGAGGCTCCAGAAGGGGGGCCCAGGCAGCAGCTGGCCTCTCCCCACCGAGTGACTCAGTCCTTGAGGCTGACAGCTATTTGTTCTCTGTGCTCTCAGACATGCCCGCCTCTATCAGGGCTGCCCGGAACTGTGTCAGAACACCCCGGATGCTCTTGATGAAACCCTTGGAGAGCGGGAAGAGGGGGAAGCCAAGGTCAGGGTAGCCGCTTTTCTCCGGCAGGAAGCTCCGGTAGCTCTTCCTCCGCTTCTTTGGTCTGACACTGGGAGGCCCGGCTGTGTCCAGCGCAGTCTCCGAAGTCTGCTCCACGCGGTCCCTGCTGGATGATGGGCCCTGGGCGCCGCCACCCTCTGAGTCTGAACCCTGAGAGGTCTCGTCGGGGGCCAACCCGCCGTCCTCAGGGTCTTCTCGGCCGGAGTCGGAGAGCTCAGCCCCCATGGGTGGCTCTGGAGAGCTGCTGTCCTTGGGGACACCGTTGGGCAGCACCTGGGCCCGCTCCAGCAGTGTGTGCGTCTCCAGCCAGGACTCGATGCGGCTCACCAGTCGCCAGCCTCCGGTGCTAAAGTGCTGCCGGATCTCCTGCTCGAAGACCTCGGGGGGCCGCCGCACCAGCTGGGTCATGGACTGCACCACACGGATCAGCGCCATCTCATTATAGCAGCGGCTGTTCTCATAACCCTCCTGCAGACCCCGGTCACTGTCAAAGCCGGCCTCGTTGTAGTACGGCTCGTTCACCAGGATGAGACCTGCCCGGGGATGGAGGGGAAGGCTGCCTGTCAGGGGAGAAGCCCACCTGGGTAGCCCTGTCCCGCCCACAACTCTCACGGGCCCAGATCCCCCCCTCCCCGTACCTTGGATGGAGATAAGCACCTGGAGAAGGCTGGATTTGCTTGTCCACCTCTCTGTTCCCTGGAAGGACACACAGCATGTTCATACTGTCCCCAGCTGCCACCCACTGCCTCCTCTCCCCCAAGCTGGCCCTCACCTTTCCAATCCAGGTGCCCAGGAGGCTGACGCACACCTTTCCGTTGTCATAAAGGTTGGGGTTCAGGCGGCCACTGCACTGGGAGAGGTAGCAAAAGTGGGGGGGCACAGCCGGGTAGATGTTTGGGAGCTGAATGTCGAACAGGTAGAGGCCGTCCTCATAGGGGGTGCGAGTGGGCCCCTTGATTAGGGCAGAGAAGAGGTCCTTCGGGGGAGGGAGGGACAGGTCAGCATATGGGCACAGTTCACGCTCTCTCAGATGGTGTGTGGCTCGGCGGGGGCAGCACTGTCTCGGGTCTGAGACTAGCAGACCCACCCTGCCACCTTTCAGCCCCATCGGGGACTCAGCACACTGGCTTTATGTCAGCTTTCTCCCCATAAATCATTACATACATATTTACTCCTCAAAAATAATTTATCCCTGAACCCCAACTAGAGAAACAACAGTGACAGCAAATCAGGAGATGAGAGAACGTTCTGGAAGAGTGAGAGTGTACTGGCTTCTCGGGGCCAGGCAGTGGCCTCACAACTAGAAAAAACTGAGGATCTGAAGTCAAGAGGAAATGCTGGAAAACCACCAGAGATACTCTACTCATCAGGGCAATGCTCCACAAATGCCTGTTATCACCAGCGCCAGCAGTGAACAAAACACACATGGACGGGGCCAGCCGGGTGGACAATGTGGTGGCAATGGGGGGGCTGGGAGCTTGCACCAGCCAACAGCTGAATGCAGAGCTGGGGTACCATCACTCGCGTTCCTGCTGGCCCCTTTCCTCCATGTGAGGACAGCAGGACAAGGAGAGGCCTTTTACTCAACCCTGAGGAGCTCCACAAGTGAAGGATTAAAAACCCGAGCACACGGAGCCCAGTGCCGCTCCTGGTCCCTTCTTTTCTCCGGCCTTTCCAGGGCGGCCCAAGCTGGCGCCGCTGCCTGCCAGCCTCTCACTGAGTGTCTAGCTCAAGTCTGGGGAATAAATGAGGAAAGGACAGTGGAGCAGCAGCCTGTTCTGGGGCCAACTAGGAAGTGCCCATCCCCTCTGGAAACATTCCAGAAAGCCCGGTGATCATGGGGGCTCACTATTCTACAGTTAAAGGGAGTGAACTAGATTAGGCTCATCCTATGGAGCGTCACATACACATCACACGTGTACAGCGGCAAGCTACTGGTACAAAACCACACAACACTCTTCTGTGCTTATGGTGCATGAGACCATGAAAGAATAAAGGTCATGACCCCTGGGGAGCGGTGGGGGCGAGGGAAGACAATGCTACTACATGTTCTCATTTTTCAGAGTGGACACAGGCAATTCTGAGAGCAGAGCCGCTCCACTGAGTTTTCAGGGCTTTACCACACTGGGAGCAGACTGCCAGGGTTGTCTTCCAAGGTGCCTCTGGGTGGGCTCAAACCGCCAGGATTTCCAGATCAAAATTAATAACGTCACTTAAAACGGACTCAAAAACGGAGAGAGTCCTGGTGTGGCACTGTAGGGTAAGCACTGGACTGAAGGGTCAGTTTAAACTGTAACGTTGGTGGTTCAAGCTCACCAGCCACTTCCTGGAAACTCTCTACAGGGTCACTAAGAGTCGGACCCGATTCGATGGCACTCAATAGCACCAACTAAGAAGGGAAGAGCCCCCTGGTGGGGAGAGGTGTGGTCCTTCCCTGACGGGGCCTGTGCCCTCACTGTAGGAAGGGTGGCCCACGGCATCTACTTGCCATTCTGTCCTCAAAGGTCTTGACCATGATGCCATCGGGCAGTGAGGTAGCCAGCAGTGCCATCTCCTTCCGGACTGTGCTGAAGAACTTCTTGGCCTCTGGAGGCTGGAACTCTATCTTCTTAAAAGAGTGATTTGCTGGAAGCAGAGAGAGGGAGGGGCCAGTTGGCCCTGGGCAAGCGGCTACTATCTGTCTGTCCCCCGCGAATTTCCTAGTTAGTGGCTACGTGGGCATGGTCCCAGGCAGCGCTGCCGTCTCCCTCCCCCTGGGCCCCCAGCACCGCTGTTGGCTACATACTGGTCCCGGCCAGTGTCCCCCCATAACACACACTCACAGGGGGCAAACTCCAGCACAGAAAAGACCTCGCCCTTGGCGCTGGTAAAGGTGACGCCCGGCTTGCCACCACACTGCTGGCAGAGCACGGGGGTCTCGCTGGGCCACTCGGCCTTCACGGGGGACTGCGCCTCGACCTTGTCGTCCTTGCGCTCTGTGTCGGGCAGCGCCTCCATCTTCTCCTCCTCGGCGCTCGCCACGTTGTCCAGAGTTTTCTTGAGGTTTTCCTGAAGCTTCTTGATGTCATCAAGGAACTTCTTCTCCCGCGTGGGCTTCTCGGGCTCCACCGTGGGCGAGGTGGGCGAGCCCGTCAGCAGCTGCTCCACTGTCATGTTCTTTAAGCTCTCCAGGATCTTGATCGCCTCCTTCAGCTCCCGGAAGCTCTTTGGGGGCCCGTCCTTGCCTGTTTTCTCCATCAGCCCTGCCATGGGGGCGGCCATAGCCACTGCCCCTTGGATGGCGGCTGTGGCAGCCTCCTCGCTGATGACCACGCCCTTGTCCTCCTCAGGGGCAGCTGGGGCTGTGGCTGAGACAGGGGGCTCCTCGATCTTGGGCTGCTCATCCTCCACCAGCCCGTTGTCTGTCTCCCAGCTGTCACTGTCGTCTTCCCACTCATCTGAGGATGCTCCACTGCTGCTGCCTTCCACCGAGTCATAGTCCGACTCCTCGATCTCAGACTCGATGTTGTACAGGTGCTGGGGCGGGAGGGAAGCGAGCACTGACTCAGACAGCGGCCCCCACCTCCCTCCTTGCCAGTTCTGGACCCTGGAGCTTGAACCTCTCAGAACTAGCTGGGTCCCTGGCCTCTCAGAGTCACCCTTTGCCTGGGCTCAGCATTTGCCAATAGGACTAAATGAACAAATCCAGCGCCACCCACAAGGGTTCAGACCCGCTGTCACTGGAAGTACAGACCATGTGACAGAAGGGGGTGCAGGGAAAGCTGGTCTGTGCCACATCCCGATCCCAGACAAGGCCTCCCTCTCCCCGTGAGGCTGGTGGGAGAACCTCTCCCTGAGGAGAACGTCTCCCTGAGGAAGAAGCGAGAGGGAAATCCAGGCAGACTGCTTCCTGACTCTCCTGACCCAGGGAGGGCCCTGTGTGCTCTGGCTGCCCTTCCCCTAAGGTCTCAGATATCAAAGGGAGACTCTCCCAATAGGTGTGCACTCAACCCAAATCCAGACGGCTGGTTACCTTATGGGTCCTGGTAAGAGTCTCACCTGGGGCAGGATGATGGTTTTCGAATTGTCAGCCCACACCACCTCCACCTTGCTGCTTACGTCCACGCGAGCCACCTGGCCCACCGAAGGCTGTGGGGCAAACAAGACCATCAGGAGCCTGGCTCTCCGGGACGGGCCAGGCGGTGGGGGATGAGGCCACAGAGGTAGAAAGATTCAGCCATCGGCCTGAAGCTGGGAGTAGCTAGGGTCAGGGACAACCTAGAATTAAGAGCCCCGTCCCACCCATTCTCCGCCATTCAGGAGCCTTCCTGGATTGAAGCGGTTACCCATGGGCCCCTTTACACAAGCTCTCTGCTCTTCCCAAGAGGGGGGTTCCTTCCCCACTCCATCTTTCCTCCTGCTCCTCCTCTGACCAGGATCTGCCCCAACCCACTCTCCCTCCTCCCCAAACCTCTCGTATACCACATACACCCACACCTCACTTAACACAGTGAGTTTCCAAAGACCAAGTCAGGGAGTGAAAACCAGTGTTATGCAAACACAGAAAACCACCACTATGAGACCACAAAATGGAAGGTGACGGCATCATTACCGAGCTGTCGGATTCCATCCTCCTCTAGCTACAAAACGGCACCATGACAGAAATGCCAACCCACTGAGAATCGTGCCAAGTGGACAAACAACCTTCACCATCAAAGCCAGTGCTAACTCTGGCCTCACATCGAAGCTCTTGGGACTCCCAGACGGAGGTTGCTAATGGTCGATTTTTCACTATTCTCATTACTGTGTAATGCCAGGTAACAAGACAGGTGGTAATCTGGTGAATGAGAAGATGGTGTGATAACACGCACCACATCCAACCAGGGACTCAGCTTCCCTAACAGACACCACCGGGGTAGTGGTGGTTGTGGGTGAATGCAGTCTGAGCCCCTGTTCCTCTGTGGATGTCCAGCCTGAACTGCACCCCACTGTGGGAAGCTGCTTTCAGGCTAGAGACTGATCTCCCTCTCAAGGATTCTGAGCCCAAACTGTGTCCTAGAGCCACCTGGTGGCTCCCTCAGGGACTGCAGCTTCTGCACAGGCCGGCAGCAGGGACCCAGACCTGAGCTTAAGGTGACAAGTACCATACCTCATCCTCCTTGGGAGGGGTCCCGTCCTCAGTGTTGCCAATGCGGATGACGATGTCCGTAGTGCGGAAGCGGAAGTCAGGGTGGTCGGCGATGTCATACACACTCACGTCTTCCTCTTCCCCAATCAACTGTGACACACGATGGGAGGCCGTCAGCCTGGGCTCCGACCCCAGCCCGCCCAGCCCACCCTGCAGGTGTGGGGGGGGACCGTGCACACACCTCCACATCGTCCCCACTCGGCCGCAATTTGAACCACTTCACCATGCAGGTGCGGCCGATGTGGTCCCCAGATTGCACCACGCCATACACAGCAGGGTCTAAGCAGCTCTGGACTGGGGGCAGAAGGCACACAGCTCACCAAGGAGCCCTGGCTACGCCTGCCCACCACATCTCAAACCCCACGGGCACAGAAGCCATCAAATCCCCGGCCACTCCCAAGGCAGGCACCATCAGAAGGGCCATCTCCTCCCTTTCTGTGGCAGGCTCCCTTTCTGTGGCGGGCTAGCACTACCTCGCTTGTCCACCACGAAGTCTCCTGGGCAGAACTCATTGTTGTCCAAGTGGTGCACGGGGACGAGGTCGTTGGAGCGGACGCTGCGCTCCACTGAGCCATCCTGCCACATCACGTCTGCCGAGGTCATGGTGGTCACCACCTCCACAGCCACCCTGCAGGGTGGGGGCCCAGCAGTGAGGTGGCTTCCTTCAGGTTAGAGCAGACCGCCCCTCGTGCCCCTCGTGCCCGGCCCCCACCTGTCTCCTGGCTTGAAGTCACGAGTGGTCTTGCTCTTCTTTCTCTTGTGCTTCCGTTTCAGATTCTTGATGGACAGGGGGACGCTCTTCTTGCGGCTCGTGCCGCTGCCGCTCTGTGAGGAGGTGGAGCTGGCGGAGGAGGTCACTGAGCTAGTGTCATCTGTGTCATCGGCAGCCTCGTCATCTGCGTCCTGCTCGGCCGAGTGCAGCCGGTCATCTCCATCCTCCTTCAGTAGGAAGGGGGGCAGCTGCTCGCCAGCCTCGGGGGGCTCCTCGGGACCCTCATCTGGCACCTCCACTGGGCTGGTGGAGCCGTCAGGCATCTCCTCGGGGCTGGCGGATCCCGGCTCACTCCTGGCCTTGAAAGCCCCACTCTTGTCCGGGTCCTCAGTGGAGTGGTCGCGGGTACACTGGGTGTCAGAGGCGCAGGACATGATCCGCACAACCTGCTTCTTCAACAGGCGCTTCACCTGTGAGGACGGAGCAGGGAGGGGAGCTGGGGGAGTGAGGGGCTGGCTAGCCTGACCCCAACCCCAGGCACCTCAGTCAAACCCCAGGGCCATCTGAGCTGCCCAATGGGAGGCAGTGGCAGTCTTTGCTAGGGGACTGACAGCAGGCCCACCATCACCCAGCCCCCAGGACATACCTTCTTGGCCATAGAGCCCTCCCCCTGGGCGCAGTTTGTTTCTGGACATTCACAGGCAATCTTGGCCGGCTCTACCTTGGCTGGGAAGACATACAGACAGCGCTCCCCCAGCTGCCGCTGAGCATGGTCAAAGCATCCGAGACGCTTCACCCTGGGAAGGGGAGAAGCGGGGTGTGGCCTGGCTGGACCTCAGTGTGTGTGGGGTCCCTGGAGTGGGCAGAGCGGCCACGCTCACCTGCCTAGATTCTCCTGGGTGATGACTGAGGGCGGGGGGCTGACGCTGTCCGTGCCCCCTGGACAGAAACTCTTGGTGATCCAGGTGACTTTGAGTTCCACCACCTGTACCTAGAGAAGGTGGGGTGGGTTGTGGAGCAGGCCCACCCGCGAGCTAGGCCGGAAGTGGTCCACTGAGGCTGCACATGTACTGCCACCTCTGGAGCCGGCCCTGACTAAGCAGAGAGAGCTGAAGTGTCCCCCACCCGCCACAGGAGGGCGCTCTCCTCCTTGTCCCGGGGCCGCCGGCTGCCTCCTCTTCACTGCCAGTTCTGGTCCAGCAGCAGGGCTGCGTCCTCAGGAGAGAAAGAGGGGAAAAGCCGAACCCTGAGGCCTACCTCTTCCACCACCACTCGGAACTTGCTCTTGGCACTGAGCACGGGCTTGACCCCGGACAGCCACTGGACATTGGAGAAGATCTTGGCTGGGCCGATGAGCACCTGGCCCGGGTAGAAGCCGTAGGAATCATCAAAGAAGAGGCCCTGCAGGGTTTGGGGTGGGCGGAGAGTCCTGGTGAGTCATGCCCCTCAGGTGAGGGGCCTCCCCACACTCCCTAACCCTAACCTCATTGTCATCCCAGTGACCAGGTGTTAGGTTTCTCCTGTGGTGAGGCAGCAGCCAGCAGTCCAAAGCTTATCCTCCAGCACGACCAGGGCCCCTCCCCTAAGACCTTCCTCAGACCCTGGTGTACACACCAATCACCCAGGGGCTTATGACATGCCGATTCTGACAGTTTGTTCCTAACAAGGTCACAGGGTCCCACTATGAAGAGGAAAGCTCTAGGGGGACCCACCCTCCCAAACCCCTCAGTCTATTTATTTGTTACAAGCTGTACCCACGAGACACTGCAGTGCGTAGCAGGGAGCGTTGTGGCCACACTGAGACAAAGAACATGAGATTTACAAAGAATGAGTTAAAAAGCACACATACGAGGGGGGCTTCAGAAAGTCGGTGGGAAATGGAATGAAAAGATAATGGAGTCTCCCACCAACTTTTGAAGCCCCTGTGGCACTGCCCTGTGACTACACTCACACCTCCCCTGTCCAGCGCTCAGCTGTGACTGAGACGTCCTTCCTCAGTAGGAGGGGTACGGTCCTGGCAGAGCCGACTCACCGAGTCACTGACATGGGGACAGACATCATAGAGCTTGGCCCCGTCTTCTGTGTTCATGGAGCACCTGGAAGGAAGAGCAAAGAGTTTGGTCTCCAGCAGGACACAGTGACTGGCATCCCAGGAGGGACAGCCAGGACACAGCTGCTGGTCACTCTGACCCCACGGCCAAGTGCTCGCCGCCGTCACTACAAGCGTGTAAACACAGCAGCATGGTCAGTGCCCTTCCCTACCCTCCTCCACGTGTGAGGTTCTACCTGGCACCGTTGGACAGTTTCAAGACGATCTGGTTCTTCAAATCATAGACTTTTCCCAGCCAGCAGTCGTAGGCAATGTAGTCTCCATACATGAAAGGCTGTGGACCAAGGGGACAGGGCGGTGAGAGGGGCAGACAGCACAGCTGTCTGGGGCAGGTCCTAGCCCTCAAGATGTGTCAGCTGGATCCCATATCCCCTCCCGTGTGGGGGCAGTGCATCCATTGCAGATGTCCAAGGACACTGGGAAGCAGAGAAGCGTGTGGTGTAGACACATGGAGGACATGCTGGAGAAGGTACTTGCTCACATGGAGGGGAGGGGGCGGGAACCTGAGCAGATCCTCTAGAATCTAGAATCAGAGGAACCTATGCGCACACAGGGGGCTGCCAACAAGTGAGTGGGGAAATTGCATTATCTTTTCATTCAATTTCTCCATAAACTTTGAAGCCCCTCGTATGCGCATATACGCAGGCATACCTCACTCTACTGCACACTGCAGATAGTGCGTCTTTGTTTTGTTTTGTTTGCACTGAAGGTTTGTGGCAATCCTGGGTTGAGCAAGTCTACTGGTGCTGTTTTCTCCAGGAGTGTGTGCTCATTGGGCGCCTCTGACGGCTTTGGTCACCCTCACAATCACTGACCATTTATCTAACTGGCTTCATGCTATTCACTCCATTGTGGTGGTCTGGAATGGAACCCACAACACCCCGGGCTTTGCCTGTATGTACAGAACAGGTATGGGTGCATTTTGTGTGTATGCAGATGCACATATGCAGATGCAATGTTGTTTTGAACCACAAGGTCGGCAGTTCAAATCCACCAGCCATTCCTCAGAAACTCTCTATATAGGATCACTCTGAGTTGGAACCAACTCGATGGCACTTAACAACACAGACATACAGAGAGTTCCCCGAAACTGTCCTGAAAGGGCCTGTGGGAATGAGCACACCAGCCCCCAGATTCTGGATGTCAAACCCAGAGAAGGAAAGAGAAGATACAAGATGAATGAGGAACACCTCAATTTTCCAAAAAGTGTACCCCAAATGACAGGGGCATGGCACAGGGACATAGGAGTCAGCCTGAAGGGTTACCACGAGCCAAATCTGACCGTGTAACATGTAAGCAACACAGAAGTGAAGGAGTGATGGAGGAAACAGCAGCTCTGAGTCCAGACTGACATCAAAAAGTGAGTAAGAAAACAAGGATGGTACAGCTTGTCCTGCGGCAGGAGGGACAGGTGGCAGTTACTACTGGAAGTGGAGGCTGGTGGGTTTGACCAGGGCACTGCCAGGCCCCTGTCAGCCCCCGGTGAGAGGGTTCCTGAGGCTGGGTTCAATCACAGAGCTTAGATTAGCAGGTGAGTGCTTAACCATTGCATTCCTCCCAGGACTCCAAGCCTCAGAACCTACCAAACAGGTAAGTGGAGAAAGCCAGAGGGCTGACACAAACAGGACCAGGGAGCAGTGGGGTCGCCCTGAGTGCCCCCACCCCCACCCCCACTGGGCACGGAGACAGGGAAGAGCTCAGGAACTGCCTGGGGTGGTGGTGGGGTAACATTGACAGTAAATGCAACATGTGCTCCGAGTGGGGTCCTGGGTGGGACAGATCTGGCTGGGTGGGGACCGACTGGTGCTGCCGTCCTGGCCCGAGGGTTGGGGCCATGGGGCAGCATGTCTGCAGTTTGCTCTCAAATGTTTCAGGGGAAAAGACTGGGCGGAGGGGGGAGGACAATGGGACAAACAGAGCAAGGGGCTGACAGTTGGGGACTTGGAATGAGGGAGCCAGAAAGCCTCCATTGCACTCAAGTTTGAAGTTGTCTGGCCCCCTCCTGCATAGCAGTGTCCAGAGAGGCCCTGCCGGGGGGGGGGGGGACAACTCACCCAGATGTGCTGTAGATCCTTGCTGCTGACAGGATAGATGATGCAGTTGGTGCCGATGAGCTTCACCGCACAGTCGATGTTCACATCGATCACCGTCCCACACTGGCTGTCCTGGGCGACAGGGAGCCGGCTTCAGGCACATGGGGCAGGCACAGCAGCCCCCGCCACCACCCAAGGGTTTCTGGGGTCCCCAGCAGCACCCCGCATGCAGAGATCGAGGGGTGGCCCATTACTCACGGTGGAGCGCATGTGCCGGACCACGTCTCGAGGGACCACTGAGCGATCCTCCAGCTTCAGCTGTAAGAAGTGAACAGGGCGAGAGGCGCGGGTCTTACCCAAGTGTCTCACATGTGGGCTGAGTGTGTGCCACTTCCCCCAGAGTCGGGCCAGCCCCAAAAGACGAGCATGATGCTTGCTGGGGAGTGTGGCTAAATGACAGACCCCGGAGCCTGCGATCAGTGCAGGCTGTCCACGCCTGTCCCTCACTCACAGACGCCCTTCAGCAGTGGCTCAGAGAGGAGGGAAAGAGGTCAGCTGTCGCTGCTTCCTCCCACCTGGACCCTCCCGTAGGCTTCGCTGACATTAGGTTTCCGAAATCACCCGGCTCCCTGGGGTGGAAAAGCTGCTCCCCACACAGGTCCCAACTAGATCCTTGTCCTTAGTGGTCTGGGGCCCGGAGTGACGACCTCCAGGAAGTGAGAGGAGGATGCTGAGATACAGTTCCCAGAACTTGCCACAAGGACAAGACAAGCTCTGCTGCGGGTGGGATAATGTGACTCTTAGAAGAAAACTCAAGGGGAAGCAGGGAGACTCCTACGGGGGACAGGCCCGTCCCCAGAGAACTGGACCTTGTACGGGGGTTCTAGAGTCAGACACGTAGGCTCACAGCTACAGACCTGTTTCCACAGGTGCCACCTCAGGTGGTTTGAGGGGATTTAATAAGACATCTCAAGTGTTGAGCCAACTGTTGCCCACCCCCACTGCACTCCAGGTTGAGGATGCCAAAGACCCTGCCCCACTCTGACCCCAGGAGGCTGCTGGGGGCACAGAGGACTCTGCTAGGGGTGTGCTGGGAGCACGTTCCTAGCTCAAAGCATTATCTATCCTGTGGCTCTCTCCTCTCTGGCCTGGACAGGGTATTTTCCATGCTGTCCCACCCACTGCTCCTGGTTTAGACATCCAAAAGCCACAATTGCAGGTTTTTCCAGATTGCCATAGAAACCAGAAGTTGCAATATTAGGAAATCTAATGGGGACAGTAGGAGGCCTCAGGTTCCTCGCCTGCTCTGGGACCCCTGAGTAGGGGTGCAGAGAAGCACGCACTGGCTGTCCACAGAGCATACCCACATGGTGGCATCTGTGTCCTATCCCCAAGAAGACAGGCCAGCACTGGGTCAGTGTCTGGTTGAACAGCGTCTGGGCCACAAGACCCTCTCGGCACAGAGGGAAACAGAGGCTCCGGCCCTGCAGCAGAGCAGCCACGGAGATGCCAGGGAACTGAGGGACTGGAGACGGCTCCTCCCTGCTCCCGGGGGCAGGCTTGCCACTGCCCCAGGTGCCCTCTCCGCCTGCACTGTGCATCTGTGTGTGTGGTGTTCGTCTTTCCCAACAGAATGACTCTACATTTTCTTCAGCGCGCCCAGTGCTGGGAACAGAGCAGGACCGACAACAGAAGGGGCTGGTGTTGCTATATAGTTTCACAACTTTGGCCCCAAACTCTCTGGGTTCTACTACCCTGAACACCCTCTTCCCTCACCCACCACCTGCTGCAGGAAACCTGGCGGTGCTCCCAGCCCGGATGGGGATTCAGCAGCTCGGCTGTCCCTGCCTCACAACGACAGTCCAACCAAATGCTTAGCCTGTATCAGGCCGTTTTCTAGTATGTTGTAGGCTCCTGGTGTGGGCTGAAGGTCAGCACTGGACTAAAACTGCAAGGTCAGTGGTTCAAACCCACCAGCCACTCCTCAGAAACCCTATAAAGGATCACTGTGAGTCAGAACCAATTCAACAAACTGACAACAATATGTATGCTGTAAAGTCCCTAATGGTACACACCACGACCACCACCACGAGGCCTGCTCTAAAGGAGCCCTGGGATGCATACCCACTGGACCGACCAACAGTTGCTCAGGGGGAGCCTGAGGAGGCTACCTGCTCCCATAAAGATTTACAGCCTCGGAAACCCTATACCAGGTGGATCACTATGGATCAGAACTGACTTGATGACAGTAGTTTGTTTTTTTTTTAAGTATGCTCCAACTCATGAAATCTTCAATAGTTTTGAAAGAGCCCCATTTCACAGGCAGGGTGGGGCCCGACAGTGAGGGGCTGCTGGGACCAGCAGCTTGTCCCACTGCCTACTACCCTGGAGAAGGATCAAGTACTTAAATCGCATGAGCGCCCTACTGGCTAACCAAAACAAAAAACAAAAACAAAATGGCGGCTGGAACCCACCAGCCACTCCATGGAAGAAAGATGTGAGTCACATCTGCTCTGTAAAATGACAGCTTAGGACACCCTACAGGGGCAGCTCTACTGTCCTATGGGGCCACTATGAGTTGAAATCCACTGGCCAGTTCCAGATTGCCCAGGCAGTCTGTCAACACTAGAGGGCACTGTGCCTGCTCCCAGAAAACACCAGATCCCAATGTAGAAGAAGCCCTGAAGAAAACCCACACCTGCACCTTTGGGAGGTCGCCACTCCTGCACCCTCAATGTTTTATAAACATGGTTCTTGGAGTGAGGTGTAAGGTGGGGAGTGGACAGATCTCAAGTCACCAGGAGCCCTAAATTCGGAATCCCCTGGGGTGAGACCCATAGCTGCCAGAGATTTTAGAACAGAAAAAGGGACGAGAACGCACCCACATGTTAACTGTGTGGAGGGACTTCAGCTGTGCTTATGTGTCTGATGAACCAAGCATGCCTTACATGTTGATGCTCTGTAACAGGGCTTGGGCTCCCACAGCCTCCGTCAGGGAAGGGGGGTCACATCACAGACCTGCCTCCTGACCAGTCTCGGTCCCCACTCTCAGTCAAGTGCACTGGGGGAGACAGACAGACAGACAGACATGCAGATCACAAGAACCAGGAGAACACTAGGTAATAGGGGAGGGGTTATAGGGGAAAGGGAGTTGAAATAGGGGGAGCCAAGGTGAATAGGCAGGTGACTGACCAGAGGCCTGAGTGAACAATGGGGTGGGTAACAACACAAGCAGCCAGCCTTGGAGAGTCCCCGGTCAGTGAGAAGGCCTCAGGGGCTTTGGCAGACTTGCTCTCAGGACCTGAGAGCCCCATGACCAGGGCTTAAGATCCTATTCTGAGCAAGACATATGCCCCCAGGGAGACCAGTGAGCACAATGGTTCCAACTGGAGGCAATTTCTCCCCCCGGGGTGCAGTTGGCAATGTCTTGAGATGCTTTTGGTTAACACAACTGATAAGTAGGGATGCTGTTAACCATCCTATGATGTACAGGGCCGTCCCCACAACATGGACTGACCTGGCCCGAAGTGTTGGGGGTGCAGAGGGTGGGAGAAAGGACCACCCTCTGTAGAGCTAAAGAGGTGCTCCAAGTTTCAAACATACCATGGCAAAGGAAGAAGGGTTGGGGATGACCGCAGGTCCTTCCCTATCTGAGTTTAGGGAGTCTGGGCCTAAGAGCCCTGAACTGGCTTCCTGTGGCTCCCCACGTGCCCAAGCACATAACTTTTTAGACAGTCATCTCAAGACGTCTTCCCAGACCTGCTGGTCTTGAATGACCCAAAGGGACCCAAATCCACCACACAACCATTCCAGTCTTTTCTAGGGGTCACTGATACTATCAAAGGTATGGCTTCAACTGCCAACTGGGAGCAGCTTTACCCCCAAAAGGCTCATCCTGGTGCCGAGTACAAGGTTCCAAGGATACGCTGCCTGCCAGCCCCACGCTGGGATGACATGGGCACAGGCTTGAGGTCTAAGAGTGACCCCTTCCCCTGACTCCATGGTGCCAAGCTCCAGAAGGTTGGGAGCTCTGCAGCCCTCAGTGAGGAAGGACCGACTATCCGGACACCAGACATGCCACCTCTGCTGTTCCATGTGGTGAGGAGGCACCGGGAAGACACCCCCAGGGACAAAGCTGTCTGCCTAGGCCAAGACTACAAGCAGATTCCGGAAAGGTACAGGAGGTCTGAGCAGTGCAGGAAGTTTCTAAGGCGTGCTACTTCCCAGGGGAAAGAAGTAATTAGAGACACTCCCCGCCCCCCCACCCGCTCAGCTGAGCTGCATCTTGACAAGGCATGAACTCAGGGTATTTTAACCAGCCCCCTCCTGCCTTCCCCTGCCTCAAATCTCTGCTGAGGTCCTGGCTCTCCAAGAGCCTCTGCAGTACCAGTACCAGGTGGGAAGTGGGGGCACAGAGACACTTCTCTGCCTGAAAAAGCCAGCCCATCGTTTGGAGGTGGGAACGGAGGACTGATTGACACCTACGAAGGAGGTCAAAGTCAAAGGGTTTGAGTGTTTCCTACAGATCTGAAACCACCCTGGTGGTACTGTGGATTAGGCACTGAGCTTCTAACCGCAAGGTTGGCAGTTCAAACCCACCAGCCATTCTCAGGGGAGGCTGTCTGCTCCCGTAAAGATTCACAATCTCAGAAACTCCACACTGAATGGCTGTGAGTCGGAGTGAACTCTCTGGCAGTGTGTTTGGCTGACTGGCTAAGAAGCTATTTCTGCCAGAGTGGAGAATTTATCCAACCATGTAGGCTACGGGATGCTCCTGAGAGCTTTATTTTTGCAAACAGTGGATTCTGACCCACACATGGGTTATGGAATCAATTTAGTGGGTCAGGACCAGCAGCGAAACAGGAAAGAACGAAGTATCTCGGATAGAAGGCCTGTGAAAGCGTTTCCCATGCATATACAATGCACACGCGCCCTGGGTCACAATGGGAAAGGTCTATTTGACTGTGGTCACTGTCAATTTGTTTGAGATCCCTGCCGTATTCGGGGGTCCGCACCGCACCTAGAGGGCTAGGGCTCTGACATCAAGAGGAGGAACAGCCCTTTTCAGAAGCTGGTTTGGAGCTGAAACGGAAGCACATCAGACCCTCAGTATGTCTAGCCATACACAGCAGCTTTTTTTGATTGGAAAGGGGACTTGAGGACCCTCGTGGTGCAAGTTGTTAACACACTGGGCTGCTACCCAAAAGGTCGGAGGTTTAAGTTTACCCAGAGGCGCTTTGGAAGAAACGCCTGGTGATCTACTTCTGAAACATCCGCCACTGAAAAGTCAACGGCACGAGTTCTACTCTGACACTTGTGGGGTTGCCAAGGCAACTTGTTTGGTTTTTCTTTTGGTTTGGGGTAACTTTTCCCTCTTTCTGGCATTACTGAGAACGCCATGAGTCGGCTGGATTGGTAAAACCAAGAGTGCCGGGCTGGGCTGACTTGGTCAGTGGCTCTAATTCCCACCTACGCCTATGTAAGGACTTTCTCAGAGCTCCAACCAGCGTGTGGCTGAGCCCTGACAACCTGCACACCTAGAAGGTGGACTCACCTGCTGGTGGGGAGGCGGGGGAGCAGTCAGGGGTCGTGTCATCATGAAGGAAAAGACTACTGTTGGGGTCTAGAACCAGAAAATGCCATCAATCATGTACAACTGAAACCAATAAGCACTCAGCGAAACCAAAGATGGAGGCCAACCAATTCAATCATCTGAGGCGTTTTCAATAGGTTTTGGGCTAGACAAGATTATAAATATATAATAATAAAGAATGGGTCTTAGCTTTCAGGGGAACACAGTGGCTCTATAGGACCAGCACTGGACTACGAACTACATGGTCAGTGGTTCAAACCCATTAGCTGCTCCACCGGAGAAATATGAGGCTCTCTGCTCCCACAAAGATTTATAGCCTTGGAAGCCCTCTACAGAGTTGCTAAGTCAGAACTGACTCAATGGCACTGAACAACAACTCAGCTGTCAAGAGTTTCCATTAGACACTGACCAGGAGGCAGGCATGTGAATAGAACAATGGGACACTGAGTGGTTTAATATCAAGCAAGGTGTGTGTCAAAGGAGTTCTGGTAGCGTAGTGGTTACGAATTGAACTGCAAACTGCAAGGTCAGCAGTTCAAATCTACCAGCTGTTCCGCAGGAGAAAGATGAGTCAGAACCGACTCCATGGCACAGAACCACCACCACTAAGGTGTGTGTCAGGGTTGTATCCTTTCACCACACTTAGTCAATCTGCTGAGCAAAGAACCTGACAAATTGGAGTAGACGAAGAAGAACGTGGCGTCAGGATTGGAGGAAGACGCTGATGACACGACCTCGCCTGCTGAAACTGAGGAGAACTTAGAGCATTTACTGATGAAGATCAAAGACTACAGCCTTTAATAAGGATTGCACCTCAACATACAGAAAACAAAATCCTCACATCTGGACCTTTTAGGAGCATATGATAAAAAGAGAAACAATTAATGTCGTCAAGGATTTTCTTTTACCTGAATCCACAATCAACGTTAACGGAAGCAGCAGTCAAGCAATCAAAGGACGTATTGCATTAGGCAAATCTGCTGCACAAGACCTCTTTAAAGTGACATCAGTTTGAGGACTAAGGTGCACCTGACCCAGCCATGGTATTTTCAATAGCCTCACATGCTTTCGAAAGCTGGACAATGGATAAGGAAGACCAAGAATTGATCTTTGAATTATGATGTTGGTGAAGTATACTGAATCTATACCATGGTCTTCTAGAAGAATAAACAAATTTGTCTTGGAAAAAGTACAATCAGAACGCTCCTTAGAAGTGAGCAAGAATGATGTGACTTCGTCTCACATATCTTGGACATGTTTTCAGGAGGGAACAGTCCTTGGACAAGGTCATGCTTGGTAAATGGAAGGTCAGTGAAAAAGAGGAAGGCCCTCGAGGAGCTGGGTTCACACTGTGGCTGCAGCAATGGGCACAAACCCTGAGTGACTGACAGGACGGTGCAGGACTGAGCAGTGTTTGATATCTGTACAGAGGTTGTCACAGCACCTAAGAACAACACAGGTAAAGTAAAAATATCGGAAAAAATTTATACACCCTGGTGGCATCAGTGGCTAAGCACTTGGCTGCTAACCGAACGGTTCGTGGTTCAAACCCACCAATGAGTCTACGAAAGAAAACCTGTGGCAGTCTCTCCCATAAAGATGACAGTGTCAGACAGCCTCGGGGACAGGTTTACTCGGCCACCGGGGTCACTATGAGTTGCAAGGACAGCATCCAATAAACACAATGCTGAGCTGGGGCACTAATGACAACCATTCCCATTTTCCCATGGCTGAGGGATGAGAAAGGAACATAGGATCTTTTTTATGGGAGATGCAGCCGGGAGGCAGAAATGGGACAAATCCACCCTCATACTCACGCCCCCACCCCAGGACCCTGTCCCCAGGGGTCCTTCTCCCCATCTCCAAATGCAATGCGGAGCTGAGATCGGGGCAGGCAACACAACATGCCCACATCACTGTCTGGAACTGTGACCCCTGCTACTGCTTGTTGGAGTGGTCTGCAGGGCAGCCTGCCCAACAGTGATGGGGAGGACCGGAAGCCACATGCCAGGCAGCCTGTGAGCCAGAACTTTTGCTGTGCTTGGTAGAGACGAGCAATGAGATGGCAGGGGCCAGCCCTAAGAGCCCAGCACTATGCCCTCAGCTGGGCCCTGGGCTTGCCAACGTGGCTTCTAGGAGACAAGGACTGTCTGGGCTCAAGAAGAGACCCCCTGTCCTGTTCACATCCTTTGGATCAGTCTTTCCTGTCCAACCTGTGGGCCCAAAGGGTGCTGTTTTACATAGGACCAGGATGGCGTCCCTGGGCCTGCTGGACAGCTCCCTGGGGAATAAGGGGATGTCAGCTGTCCAGAGAGGGCTCGGCACCTCAATGCTGCCCTCCAGAGCCAGACCTGTCTCCTGTCAAGTTATGGAGAGTCCAAGCAGCAAGCCTGCGCAGGGTCGTGCTGAGGAGCCCCCACCCCCAGGAAGGAGGCAATGGGAGGCGCTAAAGTAAGGACCTGCCAAGGTCAGCGGGCACCTGGTGCCAGGGCTTGCTTCTGCCAACTTGTCTCTCCTCAGTCTTCGGCTGGCTTGGGTGCCCTGCAGCACAGCCTTCCCAGGCCAGGGGCAGTGCTGACCCCAAGCATCTTGGAAAAGCAGAGGCTTAGTCCCGGCCCAGCATCAGACTGCAAATTAGTAGCATTTCCAGGTTTTCTGTATGCACAGTACCCGTGATTTCACAGAACAGTGGATCCTAATGGGGTGGGCACAAGAATGGGGGAGGGAGGAGCTTTTATGAGTCCCAGCCAGCTCAGTCACAGCCTCAAGGATGGTATGTGAAACAGTCCCCAAAGTGAACAGGGTGCACACCCCAAATTTGCGTCTGGTGTTGAAACGCAGCAAGAGAGGAGGAACCATTGCAAGGCCTCTCTACCTCCCTGAGCAGCTTCGGAGACAGTTCAGCTGGGGAAACCAGCAGTGCTGGATATGGGCATGCCAGGCCCACGCTCCCCCCGAACCCAAACCTGCCTCCCCGTGTTTGTCAAGCATCTGCAGTTACAATTTCCAGACAAATGAAACAGACACCATTCGCGTGCTGAGGCTGGCTGCCACCCTGACTGCGTGCCCAGGGCGTCTCATCCTGGGATGGACAGACTCTTGGAAAACCTTGCCTGGGATGGGCATTCCACGTTCCTGCCAGCCGTAACTCCCTGTCTGTAATGCCTTCGTGGTCTCTAATTGATATCTGCTCAATCCCTCTTCTGTTTGGGGGCAGACCTCTGGCTTCCCACATGTTAGTTCCCAGCATCCACCCCACAAATCCCCAAGCAGACTGCTGAAAGGAGGCACAGTCCCTGGTCTGTGTGGGCCAAGAAAACACCAGAGCAGCTCTCAGCTGGAAAAGCCAGCGGCACACAGAGTACATTCCCAGAGAACTGGGAGTCACGCAAAGGTATAGAGGCTGGTGTGTCTGGACTCAGATACCAAAAAGTCATGTGTAAAAAGAACTTTACAAATGGAAGGGATTTTGGTTACACCAGGCGAACTACTTAGAGAAAGACACACAGGAAATCCTTCTGTATGCAAAGAGCCACCACTTGTGTATGTGGTTAGACTTGTCTACCCTTTTTAACTCTGAGTTGGGACGCCCCTGCACCTGGTGATGGGCGTGTACTTGGGGTGAGTCAGCGCTGGAAGAGGGGCTGCTGAGTGGGTCTGCAGAAGTTGATGCTGACCTGCAGGTACCAGTAATGGCCCAGTTCAGGTGGAGGAGGGAGACAGCCTCAGATCACTCACCTGAATCCTCAGCATCACTTCAGCCGGGAGATCTCACACCCAGTCCCTCCTACTAGAAACAAGACTCCTGCAAGCAAAGCCCGGCCCCTGCTTCCTATACAGCTGAGCAGGAAGGCCCTTCTCCACCAGGAGCTGCAGAGAACTGCACCTTCTAGACAGGAGCAGGTACCTGCCCCACGAGGTGCCCCTCATCTGAGCTCAGTCATCTGCAGTCACTCCCCCTGCTGCCCTACACCCGCAGGAAAGAGCTTTAAACCAAACCACATGTAAGTGTTACATGTATGTGTTAACCCCTTACATTTTAGGAGACACACGACTCTAGTAGAGGAAGCTCCAGGAGAGGGACACATGAGGCTTCGAGGCAAGAGCCCATCCAGAGCCCCTCCTGGTCTGAATCTTTTACAAAGGACTCTGCAGTCTGGATTCATTTACTCACAAACCTGGGGCAAGACCCATTTCTGGAGTCTAGATGAACACCAACCACAAGGAAAGACCAATCATAGAAGAGGGTCTCATCGTTGGTAAGATGAAGGGTCAGTGCGGAAGAAAGAGTCCCTCCAGGAGACAGATCGACACTAGAGCCATGATTGACTGAATCTACGTGAGGATGCTGTGGGGCCGGGCAGCATTGCTCTCAATCAGGGCATGCTTGCAGGTCATGCGGATGCTGCGGGACTGAGCAACATTTCTTCCTGTTATGAGTGGGATCGCCCTGAGTTTGGGGGGTGGGGGGTGGGGGAAGAGACTTGATGGCCACAACAACAGAAGGAAATGTGTCTGAACTTTATAAGACCAGACCCCATCGACTTAGTCTGGGAGAACATCTGGTATTAGGTTAAGCGGTGCTGAGAAGGCAGTGCTGGCCAGGGAAGCTACTTCTCGGGGTCCCCAGGGCATTCTTCCATGATGCAGATTCCTGGCTTCACCCCAAATCACTGAGTCGGTCTCGGGGTGAGACTGGAAATCTAATAGTGCTCCCTGAGAGATTCTGAGGAGTAGACCAGTTACGAGTCCTCAGGAACAGACAAAACCGTGGCAGGTACTAATTTAAAAGAAAAGAAAATCTGGGGAATTGAGGCATCAAAGCAAAGCAGCCTGATCAAGGGGGCATCAC
Organism: Chrysochloris asiatica; assembly: GCF_000296735.1. Taxonomy (NCBI): domain Eukaryota; kingdom Metazoa; phylum Chordata; class Mammalia; order Afrosoricida; family Chrysochloridae; genus Chrysochloris; species Chrysochloris asiatica. Next base: position 6,201,987 of record NW_006408650.1, on the reverse strand, counting down.
TGACCCAAGGACACAGTTCAGAAGGGGCAGGAAAGGAGGAAACCGGAAGTGGGAGAAGCGATGCTACATAGCAGGGATCCCAATCAGTGAAATGAAACACACACAGCGTGTGCACTGTTGAATGGAAGACTGATCTACCCTGTAAGACTTCACCCAAGTCACAGTAAATTGTTTAAAGAAAAAAAAAAGGCAAAGTAGTTTAAAATAATCAACCCAAGGAGATGTAATCAACTCCCACCTCTCACATCTCCCAAATCTTTCCCAGGCTCAGTCCTTGGGACAGAAACACAGGCACTGAGTCCTTAAACCGATGTGGCTCCAGCTGATGGCAAGAGCAAAGCCCTGGGCTCTCAGACATCTCGACTCTCAGTAGCTCGTCCTCAGCACACTAGTCCTTACACTTACACATCTGTGGGCAGCAAAGCAGCTTCCGACTTATCCCGCAGTCTCGTGGTCCCAATGTTTAGAACTGGGTTCCCCAGGCAGGAAAGTTGTCAAGTGTCGTTGAGTCCACTGACTCATAGGAACCCTGTATAGGGTTTCTGAGGAATGGCTGGTGGGTCTGAACGGCCAACCAGTGCTTATCCTACAGTGTCCCACCAGGACTCATGGGAAGGAAAGGCTGGTGGTAAAATATGGCTCACCCAGCATTTTCAGAACTCAGCCCTTAAGATAGACCAGACCCATGCTGGGGTGGATATTCTACAAGGGTGGTCAGGACCTCTTCCTTGGCCTTCCCACTGCAGACTGCCTCACGCTGACTCTTCCCTCCTGTAGCAGGCGTGCCTCTCTGTCCACACCCCAAACACTCAGGAACCCATTGATCGATAGCCACTCTGCAGAACACATCCCACCTCCCAAGCCACAAAGGGATACACTCAGCACTGCTATTTTTAAAATTGCAAATACAGTAGTCCGGGAGCCTAGATCCAAGACTATGTTTTCTCTGGGCCGTGTTCTCATGGAACTAGGGCTCGGGGGTGGGGGATGGGGATGGGTCTCATTTCCCATGGAGGGCCTGGCCTCTGGCTTCCTATATTATTCACTTTTATATTACCTATGAGTTCAGACCCATCCCAGGGGGCAGAGAAGGTACACACTCAGGCATTCCAGGACAGATATACAGACATGTCAGGGCACTCCACCCAGCGAGGATGGGCAATTGCAGACCGTCCCCAGAATGACAGTCAAACCAACACTGAGTCTTCCACTCGCTGTAATTCTAAATGACATCTTTCCAAAACAAGCTGGTGTGCCCTAGAAAGTTAATTCTATAGGAAAGTGGGGACTGGCAGGGGCCAAGGAAGCCAAGGAGGAAGACTATCTGAAGAAAAACCAAGCTGGGGTCTTGCATCACTCCATTATGGTTCGGACAGCTAGTTCCAAAACTTGAAGACAGAGTCAAAACCTGACTGGCCCCCACTGCTGGTGTCCCTTACCCTCAAGGTCTCTCTAATGCCAACTGGGACAGCCAGACCTTCCCTTTCTTCAGTGCCCCAAGTCACCAGAATGAGGTCACCATAGACCAGGTAAACCCCAAACCAATGTTAGTTACCTTTAAGACACAAAGAACTAACCAAACCACATAGAGCTCTCACTGATTTAAATCTGTGGGTTGAGTTCCAAGAACCCAGGTCGAATTACAGTTTAAGAAACTGACCTTTAAATATTAATACTCAGTCTGCTCCCTGCACTGCAAGCAGTACGTTACCTGTGCAAAGCCGAGGGAAGCGCCAATACCTCTGGAGGCTCAGATGTAGCTGAGAAACCTTAGGAGCCTCTAGGAACACAACATACAGGCTGCCAGTCTCAGCACCTGGGTACAGGTAAGCACCAAGGGCTGAGTACACAGTGTGGGGACTAGCACTGGGACAGCAGATCAATGGAAAGGGACTGGGGGAAGGAAGTCCAACCCACAACCACATCTACTGCCAGTGAGACGATTCCGACTCAGCAACCCCACAGGACCGAGTACAACTGCCCCAGGGGGTTTCCAAAGCTGCAAATTTTGCAATGACGCAGACTGCCTCATTTTTCTTCCTTGGAGCAGCTGGTGGGTTAGAACCACCAACCTTTCTGTTAGCTACCAGGGAAGTCCACTGAATAGGAAAACATTCTTCACTACTGCTGAGCCTTGCACTTTGCGTAAGTGGATGTGGGTTACAATTCAGTTCTCTGCCGAGTGCCAACAACAACCTTCTCTTCTGGTGCTGGGTGAGCAGAAAGCTACCCAGAGAGTTCGAGGAGGTACTGCTCTGCTCTTTCATAGCTGCCTCAAGCCAGGAGCAGGGCTATATGAGCTACTACATACCTCCAACCAAGGCTGTACCACAGCTGGCCTAAGCCCCCAATGCAGAAGGCAGAACAGAAGGGCGATTTCCAGAGCAGCCAGGGGTATGATCATCCAGTCCTTGAGGTCTTTCTGTTTCCAAAGATGGCCGGTTCGAGACATTTACACTCCCTTTTTGAGCTGTCAGTGACAAGGTGACAAGGAGACCTCTTTACCAGGTAAGCCAGTCCTACCAGGTGTTTAAATCTACCTTAGGAAGTCCCTGGAACTGTGCCCCCATATGCTCTGTTATATACGTGAATACACAAACACACACATATCTACATAGGCATGTCCCTGTACAGTACATGCCTATACATGTGGAGTCCTGGTGTGGCGCTGCAGGATCACAGTACTGGACGGCTAAGCACAAGGTCGGCGGTTCAAACCTACCAGCTGCTCCTTGGAAACCTTATGCAGGTTCACTATGAGTCATGACCGGCTCGATGATACATAACAACAACATGCATATAATACACAGCGTGTGTGCAAGTGCACACACATGTATACATACATGCATGTACTTGCACGTGTCTGTACACATGAAACCTGGTGTGGTGCTGTAGGATAAGCACTGGACTGTTAACCACACATTCGGCGGTTCAAACCCACTAGCTGTCTTTGGAAACCCTTCACAGGGTCACTGATAGCACTTGGGTTGCTTCCATCGTTTTGCTATTGTGAGTAACGCTGCAATGAACACAGTGCGCATGTATCTATTTTGTTTCACTGTTCTTGCTTCTCCAGGACATGTAGCCAGGAGTGAGACTGCTGGGTCTTAAGGTATCTTGGTTTCTACGGTTTCAGGAAGTGCCGCACTATTTTCCAAGGTGGCTGTACCATTTACAATCTCACCAGCAGTGCGAAGAGTTTCAGTATCTCCACAGCCTCCCCAGCATTTGTTGTTTCGTTTTTCCTGATCAGTGTTAGGTTTGCAGGGGTAAGAGATAGTATCTCACTGTGGCACTGTCGACTTTGCATCTGTCTGTGTGGCACTGTCGAATAATCACTGGACTGCTAACTGCAAGGTGGGCAGTTCAAACCTATCAACTGCTCCTCAAAAACCCTACACAGGGTCACAATGAGTGACAGTCAGAACTAACTGGATGGCAGAACAATAGCCAATGATCACAACCATCTTTTCATATGCTTATTGGCCACCTGAATGTCCTCTCTGATGGAGTGTCTGTCCATGCCCTTTTCCCAATTGCTGATTGGGTTGTCTGTTTGTGAGGTGTTAAATCCATTAATTCTTAAAATTAGATTTATTTTTATCAGAGTAATGCATGCATGCACAAATTTAAGAAACTAAAATCAAAGAGGATGAAAAGGCTTTACAATGAAAACTACAAATCTCGGACTCATCCCCCTGGATCCACCCACGTTCGAGTATTTTAGCTCTCTTGGGAATTGACCTCCACATACAAAGATGGTTAAGCACCACTCAACCACTAACCACAAGACTGGCGGTTTAATCTCCACCAGCTACACTAAGAGAGAAAGACCTGGTGGGCTTCTCCAAGAAAGATTAGAGTCAAGAAGCTCTCCTCTGCAACACCGGGGTTTCACTATGGGCTGGAATCAACTTGTTGGTGCCCAACAATACAAACACAACAGTATGCTTTCATTCCTAATTCTTCATCTATGGTGTTACCCACTGACTCCTTGTTCAGTAGCCCATGTCTGAACTCTCTGCCCCTACACTGACAGTTCTAAGGTGTTAAATACAAACAGTCCGCAGTTGAAGTCCTACAGCCACTCCATGGGAAAAAGATGAGGTGTTCTGCTTTTGCAAAGATTTTTAAAAAGCCCTGGAAACTCTATACAGGGTCGCTATGAGCCGAAACTGACTGGACCGTGCTTAATAACAACTGAAATAATATATTACTGCACTGGTAGTGTAGTGGTTACGAATCGGGTTGCAAACCGCAAGGTCAGCAGTTCAAAATTACCAGCTGTTCCGCAGGAGAAGGATGAGGCGTTCTGCTCCCGGTAAAGATTTACAGCCTTGAAACCCTATATAGGGTCGCTATTAGTCTGAACCGACTCCATGGCACACAGCCACCACCACCATCAGGATTTTAAGTTTTGGATCCTCCCCAGCTTAGTCATGAGCACTGTTTTATAGGTCAATGTTTGCTTAGCTCCACCCGTACATTTCCAATGTCGCTGCACATCACTCCTTCTTGGGTCTCTGTTTTCTCCTGGGTCTAGTTTCCTTCCTCCTGAATACAATGAAGGTCTCTTAGGGATAAACTCAGCTTTGTGTGTGTGTGAAATTTTTGTTCTCACACTTAAGCTGGTTTCTGAAAACTAAGCCAACAATTTCTGTTCCTAAGCACTCGGAAGATTTTATCCCATTGTGATCTGGCTTCGCTGTTGCCTTAGGGGCAATCTGTCTTTGTCTCTTGTGCTGCTTTTAAGATGATCTGTTCTCCTTGGGGAACTCCCATTAGACATATGTTGGACTCTCTTGTTCTAGCCTCCATATCTGTAACTGTACTTTTTAAAAATACCATCTCTGTACCTCCCTGTGCTGAATTCTGATTAACCTCTTCAGATCTATTTTCCAGTTTACAAATTCTCCCTTAAATTGTGCTTAGTCTGCAATTGAACATTTCTACTACACTGAAGCTCAACGATTGGTGTTTTCATTTCTAGAAGTTCTATTTGAGTTTCATTTTGTTTTCATTCAGTTTTGTTTTTTTTTTTAAGACATTGCCTTTCCTTTGACTTCGTCCTTTTTTTAAGATCTTCTAAAAACTAAAACAACAACCCACTGCCATCGAGTCAACTCTGCCTCACAGTGACCTTTATACAATTTCTGAGGCGGTAATCTTCATAGGAGCAGCCAGCCTCATCTTTCTCCCATCGAGTGTCTGGTGGGTTTGAACTGCTGACCTTGCAGTTACCAAGCCAGCATGTCAATCATTTTAAATACTGACTGCTTCTATGATTCAAGTTCTTATGTTGGGAATTCTCTTTGGAAGCTTTACCCCCAGCATTCTGGAATTTCACAGTGCACCAGAATTAGAACTTTTTTTCATTCTGAAACCATCAATTCTGAAAACATTTCTTGTTTCTAGATATATTTCTGTTAATGTTTTTCTCTCTCTCATCATACACCTCTAAGGTGTCAAATGCTTTTATTCTATTTTCAAGGAGAATTCTTCAACTTTTAAAATGTTACTTTCTAAAAACTTTCTTATTGTGATTTTTGTAACATCGGAATTTTTATGTCACGGATAAAATACTAGCTATTATTTCTAACAGTATATTCACTATGTGTTTTGAGGGTTTACTGTTTGCTATGACAGTTATTTACTCGGAGAGACCTTTTTCTATTTGATTCTCTGAATATGCCCAGGGACCCTTGGCTGCCGTGGGACCGTGAATTTACTTTGATATGGCTTTTCTATCCAAAGTCTTCTCAACTTCCACCAAGTGATTAGGTACACAGGACTCTGATGCCAGGATTAGTTCGTTTTGTCATCCTGCTAGGTTTAAAAGGAGCCACCTCAGAGGCAGGAACAAATGATCCAGGACAATCAAGAAAGAAGAGCCACGGGAAGAGTGTGAGATCCTTAGCTGGAACAGTGGTGGAAGCAGAGAGAGACAGAGTAGCTACAGGCATTCCAGCCCGTGGGCTGAGCAAAGCTGAGTGCCAACTGACTGTTTAGGGCAGGAGGCTGGCCTGCAGGATGCACCCTTTAAGCATTTACAGACTGGCTAAAGGATACGCACTTGACACAAGGTCAGCAGTTCAAACCCATCAGTAGGCTCCTTGAAAACCCTATACAGGGACACTATGAGTCAGAACTGACTTGGTGACACTTAACAACAACAACGGAGCTTTGTAACACTTGTCCAGGCAGGACAGAAGCTGAGGGCCACGTGGCCGAGAGGCTGAAGACCAGACTGAGGTGTGTCTGCATACAGAGGAGAGTGCCCCTGGCTGGAGACCTGCTGCACTCCGAATTGTTTCTGATCCTGAATTGTATCCCAGTCACTTTCGCCAATAACCCTGTAATATGAGTATAATATGAGTATCGTCTGCGAGTTCCATGTGGCCAGTGCGGCAGATTATCACACCCAGACGTGAAGCAGAGTGCTGTGGGAGGGAGGGCTGCTGTTAGAAGGGGACAGAAAATGTTAAGGGTGGAGGCATTTCTGACATCTGCCTCACAGGAATCGGCCTTGGGCTGACGGAGTTTGATTCTCCTCTGGCCTTGTGAAGCCAGAAAAGTCAGATATGACCTCTCAAAATATCTGCAGCTGCCATTGCTATTTCAAAGCAAGGAAGTAACGGATGTTAGCGGTGATAGAATTAGTCTGCACCTTGGTTTCTGTAGCTGCTGTTACTGTTGTTGTTAAGTGCCATTGAGTCAATTCCAACTCATAGCGATGCTACGTAGGCTTTCCGAGGAGTGGTTGCGTGAGCTTGAACCACCAACCTTGCAGTCCAGAGCACTAACCTGCAGCACCACACCAGGACTCCAGCCTTCCTATTCAGGGCCATTATCTACATGTAATAAAATGGCACCCGCGGTACCTATTCACGCATGTGTATGAACGACAATTTCCTGGTTTTGGTATTCTCTGTGGAAAATGAAGTAAAGGGTACAGGGGACACCTCTCTATTACTTTTGCAGCTTTCTGTGAATCTAATAATTGCAAAATGAATGATTTTTTAAAAAAAGAGGCAGTAGTAGGATTGGAAGTTTTATGAACCCAGGCCAGGCTGTAGACTATTAAAGACCATTTAAGGGTAGACTCACATTAGCCAGCGTAGAAAACTAGCTTTTCTTTGAGGAACCATCAAATGCTAGCAGCTGCATGCCCCTCTTGCCTCTAATAAAACCAAATCCAGCCCACTCCACTGCTGTTGAGTTGACCTCGACTCATAACCATACCAGTTCTGTTCATGTTTTCCAGAGGTGATTCCTCAACCCCATGCCTCGTGCTTGGTCTCGGCACCATGGGAACAGGTGAGTACACGGCTGCGGGTTTCTCCTGCCCGTGTGCCCTTCCTTCCTGAATCCCGTCGGTGCAGGAGGTGCTTCTATCCAGAGTCTCTGGTTCAGAGTTGTCAAACCTCTGATCTCTCTCTGGCTTTGCAGAATTGGAGAGATAACGTGGGAAATCTAATTTCTCCTGAGGTCGCCCAATCTCACTCCCACCGCCCTTTAGTGACACCTGGTGCCTCCAACTCTGAAGGCTTTCCAAGTATTCTGGGGTGATCGAGTCTGCTTCTCGCTTCCCACAGGCACCCATATTTCAGTTTCTCTGCTGTACTCAAGCCATCCACCTTCCATCCTCCCCAAATTGGAAACTCCTGGTATCTTCCTGGCTTCTCCTCCACTCTTGGTTCTCATGAGCTTATACACTGAAAACATTCCGTCAGTTTAGCAGGGTTTCTGAAGGAAGTGAAGACAAATGTGTTCAAACTACCACACTGACCTACACACTATGCCATGCAGTGACTTTTAACCCTAACTTTGCAAAGCAGTAACCTATTTGAAGATGAAGGAAAGACGATAATACGCCAACAAAAGTTGGAACACAGGAGCTCAAAATTTAGGGACCGCTCATTTAGACAATGGCCTACTTCATTTTGAGACCAGTTCATGTCTGAGGGGCTCCACTACCTCGCTAGTCTATGTGCTGAGCTGGTAGAGAAGGGAAGAGAAGGCACAATCCCATTAGAAACTTCTCTAATCACCTGGAAAATCCAGCTATCTGCTCCTGGTGCTGCTGCTGTTAGGCACCACAGATTCAGTTCCAACTCATAATAACAATCCTACATACAACAGAACTATCCTCACCACCTCTGAGCCCACTGTTGTTGTCACTGTGCCAACCCATCACACGGATGGTCCTGGTTTCAAATATCCGAGAAAGCTCGGAAACCCATGTCGGGTCTGGTCTAGGACTAAGCTGGGCTCCCAGTGGCGGAGACTCAGGGCTAGTGTCAGGCGGCAGGCGTGGGTAATCACCACCTTGCACACTAACACAGTTAAATGAGACTCTGGCATGTGAAACTAAAAACAGTCACTGAGAAAGTCACAGAGCATAAATAGCGGCCCATGTGGCCCTCAGCAGACAGCCGTACTATGTAAGGAGAGGACATTCTGAAGGACAGCAGCAGGACACGCTCGGGAAGCTCAGGGCTCCCATCACCAAACACCGCGTGTCACAAACACAGCACCACCTCGGCAGCACCAGGTCTGAGAACGGCCAAACGTCTGCAGAAACATGACTCAATCATCAAAGTGCATTTGCGTCTATCAACAGTGATTTCATCATCCGGCTGTGTGGAAGTATTACACTCCGATGACAGAGACCCAAAAGACATAGATGGTATGGTTTCTGCCTTGGAAAAACCCAAATGAATACTGGCACACTATGGTTTGGGTGATGGTGATGATGTTGTTAAGTGACATATAGTCATCTCTGACTCATAGCGACCCTGCGCACAACAGAACACGGCCTTGTCTTGCACCAGCCACTCAATTACTGTTTGAGCTCATTACCGCAGCCCCTTCATTATCGCAGCCCCTCTGTCAATCCATCTCATGGAGAGAGGGGGGATTCGCATTTTCTATGATTCTCTCTACTTTTCCGAGCATGAGGGCCTTTTCCATGGACTGATGCCTCCTGACAACATGCCCAAAGTACGTGAGACAGTGCGTGAGACAGACAGCGCGTGAGACAGCCAACGCGTGAGACAGACAGCGCGTGAGACAAAGTCTCTTCATCCTTGCTTCTAGTGCACGTCTTACAAGGCAGATCTGTTGGTTCTCCTGGCAGTCCATGGTACTTTCAGTATTCTTTGCCAACGTCACAATTCAAATGCAGCAATTCTTCTCCCTCTTCCTTATTCGTTGTCCAGATTTTGCATGTATATGAAGTGATTAAGCATACGATGACATGGATCAGGCACACCTTTATCCCTCAAAGTGACATCCGTGCTTTTTAAGACTTTAAAGAGGTCGTTTGCAGCAGATTTGCCCAATGCAATATGCCATTTGTGTTCTTAAGGAGCCAAATAAAATGAAATCCTTGACAACATCAATCTTTGCTCTGTTCTTTCATGATGTTGTTTATAGGTCCAGTTGTCAGGATTCTTTGTTTTCTTTATATTGATTTATAATCCATACTGAAAGCTGTAGTCTTTGATCTGTATCAGCAAGTACCTCAAGTCCTCTTCACTTTCAGCAGGCAAGATTGTGTCATGTGTAAATCACAGACTGTTAATGAACCTTCCTGTAATCTTGATGCCACATTCTTTTTCATGGAGTCCAGTTTCTTAGATTAGTTCCTCAGCATACAGATTGAATGAATAAGTATGGTGAAAGGTTACAACCTGATGCACAGTTCCTGATTTTGAATCACACAGCATCTACTTGTTTTGTTCCAACAATTGCCTCTTTTTTATGTACAGGTTCCATATGAGCACACTTAAATGTTCAGGAATTCCCATTCTTTATAATGTTAGCCACAGTTAGCCTTTGCAAAGTCACTAAAGCACAAGTAAACATCTTTCTGGTATTCTCTGCTTTCAGCCAAGATCCAGCTAATGACAGCAATGATATCCCTCATTCTATGTCATCTTAAGACTCCAGCTGAAATTTCTGGCAGGTCCCAGAAAGGACTGCTGCAACCATTTTTGAATTATCTGTAGCAAAATTTTACTTGGATGTGATATTAATGATATTGTTTGATAATTCCCAAAGAAAATCACCTCTCTTTGGAAGGGGCACAAATACGGATCTCTTCCAGTCAGCTGGCCAGGTAACCAACTAAAAAGTTGGCCAGGATATATATTTTTTAAGTTGGTAAATAAGGCTAGCCCCATTGTCCAAGAAGATTTATTTAGCAAATGCCTCTTCCTCTTCCATCTGGAGCATGGAAGAGTAAAGAAAATCAAAGACCCAATGAAACAATTAGTTCAAAGGGCTAATTAATCCCATGAATCCCAGCCTCCACAATCCTGAGACCCCAAAAGCTAGATGGTGTCCAGCTATCACACTGACCACTCTGAAAGAGATCACAGTGGGGGGGGGGAGCCTACATGGAGTAGGAGAAAAATGTGGACCCAAACTCAAAATCATAAAAGAAACTCAGGCTTACTGGTCTGAAAGAGATTAACGGAACCCCTAAGGTGATGGTCCTTAGACACCCTTCAAGCCTGGATCCGAACTTGCTCCCCCGTGGCTCAACTTTCAGTCAAACAATAGACAGGTGACCAATAACACGAGGGAGGTATGCACTGCTTAGAACAGTCAACTCTAGGACATCAAAGGAGTAGTATTTGTTCAGTGATAATGCTCTGGTAGAGTAGTGGATACAAGTCAGGCTGTTAATCTCAAGGTCAGCAGTTCAAAACTACCAGCTGTTCCACGGGAGAAAGATGAGGCTTTCAGTTCCTGTAAAGATTTACAGCCTCAGAAACCCTGTGTAGGGTCACTATGAGTCAGAACCGACTCCACGGTACTTAACAATAGCAAGGTTGGCTGTTCAGACTCACAGGACATTCCTTGAAAACTCTATATAGTATACATGGATTGCTATGACCTGGAATCAACTCCATGGCACTAAACAACAACACAACAAACCACTATAGAGAGTCCTGGTGTGGCACTGCAGGATAAGCACTTTACTGCTAACCACAAGGTCAGGAGTTCAAACCCACCAGCTGCTCCACAGAAGAAAGATGAGGCTGGCTTTCGGCTCCTGTAAAGATTCACAGCCTTGGAAATCCTGTATCAGGTTACTAGGAGTCAGAATTGACTTGATGGCAGTGAGTTAAGAATCCCCCATAATGCATTTAAATAGATAAATTGGTCAAATCCCAATGGAATGCAAATGCCTGGTCTAGACTCAATGACACTGATAGGGGTCCTGCCACCAGGAGGTTGCCCACCTGCCCGACTCTATGAGCACAGACAACCCAAATGGAGGGTGGAAAAGGCATGCCAACAATTAATCCAATTACAAGCTGGGCAAATTATCTGAATAGGCATTTCTTTAAGGAAGATATACAAATGACCAAAAAGCACATGAAAAGATGTTCAACTTCATTAGTAATTAGAGAAATGCATATCAAAATCACAATGAGACGTCACACCTACCAAACCGAACCAAACTCTTTGCCATGAAGTGCATTCTGACTCATAGCTACACTGAATGAGGTTTCCGAGGCTGTAAATCTTTGCAGGGTCAGAAAGCCTCACCTTTCTCCTGTGGAGCAGCTGGTGGGCTCGAACTGCCAACCTTGTGGTTCAAAGTCCAGTGCTTAACCTACAGCGTCACCAGAGCTAGTCTTCACATGTATAAGGAGGACTATGGGAGCGCGGTGGCACTGAAGAATAAACCCTGGGCTTTGAACCACAAGGTCAGTGATTCGAGCCCACCAGCCACTCCTCAGGAGAAAGATGAGACTTTCTGCTCCTGCAAAGATTTACAATCTTGGAAACCATACATGAGGTGCTATGAGTCAGAACCAAGTCCATCTGGCACTTAACAGGCATAGGAGGACTACAGAATCCTGGTGTGGTGCTGTAGGACAAGTGTTGGACTGCTAATCACAAGGTTGGCGGTTCAAACTCACCAGCCAGTCCCTGGAAACCCTATACAGGGTTGCTATGAGTCAGAACCAACTCAACAGCACTTAACGATGGCAACCGAAGGAGGACTACAGTAAAATAATCTACTTACAACAGCAAGTATTGGTAAGAATGTGGAGAACTCAGAATCCTCATCCATTGTTTATGGGATGTAATATGGAGTAATCATACTGAAAATCAGTTTGGCAGTTCCCCAAAAGGTTAAACACTAAGTTACCATATGACCCAATAATTCCACTCCTGGGTAGAAAACAGTCCAACCACACAAAAACTTGTAAGCACATGCTCACGGCAGCTTTATTCACAATAACCAAAAAATGGAAACAACCCGAGAGTCCATCAACAGATTATGGATACACACCATTTGGTATATTCACCATATTTTTTTTAAAAAGTGGTGATACATGAATGAGCCTTGAAAGCGTTCTAACGTGAAAGACCACGTGTTATATGACCTCATTCTTATGAAATGCCCAGAACATGCCAAGTCATGAAGACAGAAGGAGGATGCCAGCAGCTAGGTGGAGAGTGAGGGGACATGGCTATTAATGGGGCTAGAGTTTCATTTTTGGGGTGTCAAAAATGCCCTAAAATGAGAGAGTGGTGATGGCTGTACAATCTGTAAATCCACTAGAGCCCACCTGACTAGAATGTGCCCCTCTTCATTTAGGCCTGGCCATTCTGTGAAAACGGCATTATCTGAAAACAGAGGATGAGCACACCAGATCACAAAGTGGAAGATGACATCATCATTAAAGAACCACCAAATTACATCGTTATATAACTGCCAAATCACTAGGATCGTGGTCCAGCCCAGACGACACAAAACTTTCACCATCACAGCTAAAGTTACTGTCACCTAACAATCACCTCAGCATTGGGTACTGTCAGAAGACGTATGTCCTTAGTGTGCAAAGTAGTGGGGCAGTAGATTTAAATATGGATTACACCTTAACATAAAGGACACAACAATCCTCACCAGTGGACCCATCAGCAACATGGACACAAAGACAATGAAGCTGGCAAGGGTTTCAGTGTCCTCCGGTCCACAATCCAGGGCCATGGAAGCAGCAGTCAAGGAATCAATGTGCACTCACTTGGAATTGTCAACTACTCAAGATTAAAAGGGCAGCATTTACCTAAGGACAACATTCAGAAGGGTTGGGAAGGAGGGCGGACTACAACAGGACTCACAGGCAGGAAATGGCATAACTGAGGCCGCTGTTACACTGAGGGGATTCCAATTTATTGAAATGAAACAATGTAAAACTGATGATCTGCTCTCAGTGTGAACCGGCACTCAATTCACAATAAAAAGTCAAAAAAAAAAAAAAACACCCCGACATCAACTTATTACCCTGGGCAAATCTGCTGCAAAAGACCTTCTTAAAATGCTAAAAAGCAAAGATGTCACTTTGAGCACTTGGGTGAACCTGACCAAGTCGTGGTATTTTCCACCGCCTCATATGCATGTTAAAGTGGACAATGAATAAGGAAGATGGAGAAGAATCAATGCCTTGAATAACGGTACAGGGGAAGAATATTAAATATACCATGGGCTGCCGGAAGAATGAATAATTCTGTCTTGGAAAAGTACAGCCAGAACATGAGACTTTGTATCTCTCATACTTGGGACATGTTATTAGAAGGGATCAGTTACCGGGGAAGGACATCATGTTTGGTAGAGGATGAGTCAAAACGAGGAAGACCCTAAATGACATGGACTGACATAGTGGCCGCCACATGGGCCAAGCATAGCAAGTATTGAAGTATTGTGAGGATGACATCAGACTTGGCAGTGTTTCCTTCTGTTGTACATGCGGGGGGGGGGGGGGGGCACGACACACGGACACACCTGAGTTGTTGGAACCTAAGAGCTACAACAAGGAAAGAGAGAGAGACAGAGAGTCAAGTTAAGTGTGTCTCAGATAGGATCAAATTACGGAGCGTGGCCTGGCTCTGTTTTGTTGTTGTTTTAAACTTGTGAACTGAGAGGTTTACAAAGCAGATCAAATTTCCATTCAACAGTTCAAGCACAGTTTGTATGGGGCCACTGACTGCTGTCCTCACAACACATCACAGATCCCACTTCCTCCTTGTGTTTCCTGTTTCCACACCTCCTCCTTTCCTAACCCTTCTGAGCTCTGTCTTTGGGTGAAATACGCTCTTTTGGTCTCAAATGGTAGATGATTCTAAGTTCTGCATACCTCCCTAGTGTTACTGTTCGCCTTATACACCTGCTGTCTATTGTCTGACTGAAAATTGAGCCACGGGGGTGACATCCATTCCAGACCTAAAGGGGGGCTTAAGTCTCAGGAGGTACACTAGTCTCTGTCTGGCCACTAAGTAAGCCTGGACTGTTTTTTATGAGTTTGTGTTCTGCTCTATATTTTCCACCCACTCTATCCCGGACCTTCTAATGTGATCCCTTTTCAGTTCTGTGGTTTTTAGTGCAAGTGTTCTTGGATAAATCTCCTGAGTCATTGTGTTTCCTATAAACTCTCTTCATTATAGATTTTTATTTTTCAAGTTAAACACGAGTGTTTGTATCAACTAGAACTAAATCACACACACACACATGCACGCACGCACATGAAAATGGGTACTATTATCAGATATATTTCTTCCCACAGACTTTTCTTAAGTATTCTTCATCTTTTGTGGCTTCTATCAACTTTAATGCCGAACATCTGGCCTCTCTCAGCCTTCACTGCTCCCTGATGATAAACTAAAGAGACCCTCTTTCCAGTCAGACCACTGCAGCAGATATGCCCCAACACAAGCACATAGCCATCATCACCCTCAGGGGCTCAGTCAAGGACCCTGTACCCGAGCACTCAGTAACTCCTGTATCCATGCTACCAGCAAAGGCCTGTGGGAGAAGTGAGAAGATGGAAATCACAAACTCCCTCCTCCCAAGGGAAGACTTCCTGGGAAACAATGAAGAACGCTCGGTGGTGATCCCACTGTGAGCCGAGTCCTCAGATTCTGCACAGAGGCCCATGGAAGGTAACTTGTGCAGGCGGCGAGTGGACACAGAGCCCATCTCCGATGGTCACAGTCTGCCCTGGGCTGTGCACAAGTCTCCTATTGAGAACTGTGCCTCTGCTTCTGCAAGCTGCGGAGGTAGCCTCAGGGGACCGCTAATGCCAAATCAGTAAATCCAACTGGGGCAAAATGCCAGGAGTGGGGCTGAAAGGCACTTGAGATGTTTCTGGGAAGGCATTTTCACTTAGGCTATTCTTTCTCCTCACAGGGGCCTCTTGGTCCAAATAGCTCTGTGCCACTCCATCAGTGGTACCATCTGGCTCCTGGGAAAACCCTGGTCTAACAGAGGGGGTTAGGAGCCAGCACCAAGGAACAGATGCCAACCTAGGCTGCCCCACACATGGCACCAAGTGGAATCCACCTCAACACCTGGTTTGAAGGGCACAGACTTGACAGGGGGCCCTCACTGCTTTCCTCCTGCAGCTTCCTCCGCAGAGCCTCAGCAGCCCCCCCGCCCCCCAGCAAATGAGGGCGAGAGGTTCAGGGGACCAAGTCCCCCACCCCCGAAAATCATAGGGGCAGGAGGTTCAGTGAACCAAGTACCCCCCCCCCAAGCAAATCATGGGGGCAGGAGGTTCATGGGACCAAGTCCCTCCCTCAGTAAATCACAGGGGCGGAAGACTCAGAGGACCAAGTTAGGACCACTGAGTTAATGAAAAGTAAGTGAGAATCTGAACCCAGGCTTTCTGAACCCAAAGCTGTGGCCGGCCCAGTGCAGAACAGTTGTACAGAAAATGATGATTTACGTAAAAACCAAAACAAACGGAACCACTACTATGGAGTGACTTCGGAGTCACCGCAACCCCGAGGATCAGAGAACTGCCCTGGAGGGTTTCCGAGGCTGTCATGCTTACGGAAGGAGACTACCAGGGTTTCCTGGAGCAGCTGGTAGGTTCGAACCACAGACCTTTCAGTGAGCAGCTGAGCACTGAACCATGGCGCCACAGTGTTTCCTATTTATGTAATGTACACATACACGGTAGAGTCCTGGTGTGGCGCTGTGGGTTAATGTGGCAGACAGCAAAGCCATTTGAACTGTAAGGTTGGCGGTTCAAGCTCACCAGTTGCTCCTCAGAAACCCTATACAGGGTCACTCTGGGTCAGAACCGACTTGACAGCACTTTAACAACAACAACATACATACACAAGCACACAGACATCCCATGCTGTTGAATCAGTTCCGACTCAGAGTGACCCTGAACAGGGTTTCCGAGGAGCAGCTAGAGTTTGAACTGCCGACCTCGTGATTCAAATCAACCCTGAGGTCGGTCCAGTGCGTACCCTAGAGCGCCACAGCAGGAGGAAGCTTCAAGACTTTGTAGAAAGATTTCATTACCTTCCAATTCCAGTTTTCCACAAACACTCTGAAGCGCACTCATACATGTACAACGCTAGAACATGTCTGGTCATCGTGGTGGTCTCTGGGGAGTGGGAAGGGTAGCGAGGAGACAAGCGTTTCTTTCACTATGTTCTCTTTCAAACCTGTTGCGCCATCTGCACTTACGACTTATTTAAATCATTAGAGATAACACACATGTGCACACAGATTGAGACTTAAAGTCAGCCTCCAGGGGTCAACAAGCGAACGAATCAGCAGCCCTCCCTCCCTCCGATGGGCTGTGTGGGATTCCAGATGGGGGGGGGGGGGCACAGCAGAACTCAACTGTCCACAGGCCTTCACAGGGAGAGCAAAGCACAACCAATCCCCAAGGGCATAATCTCAAGGCTACTCATACTCAGGGTGTCTGAGCCACCTCCTGCCTCCCCAAGCCTTGGGAATGGGAACACATCCCCTGCAAAGTTCAGGGGGCGCCCTCCACACAGAATGGTTTACTTCCCAGAGGCAGCAGGGTGCAGTCAGAAAACCACCCGCCAGGAGCGGCGTGTCCTAGGGCCCCGTGTGCTGCTCACCAACCAGGGAACCCTGCTCTCCTCACGGAAAGAGCTCATTGCCACACTGAGAAAAGTGCAGCCACAGCAGAAAGTGTAAATTGGGGTCACTTTCCTGGATGGTGGTATGGTAAACCACGTCAAAAATCTTAAATAAACAAAATAGACGATTGGGTCATACTGAAAATTAAAAAACTTTTGTGCACCAAAAGACTTCACCAAAAAAGTAAAAAGGGAACCCACAGAACGGGAAAAAATCTTTTGCAACAACACATCAGACAAGGGACTCATTTCTAAAATATATATGAAACTACAACACTTCTACAAGAAAAAGACAAATAACCCAATTAACAAATGAGCACAGGACATGAACAGACACTTCATCAAGGAGGCGATTTGGGCAGTCAACAAACATATGAAGAAATAAATGTTCACGATCACTAGCCATTAGAGAGATGCAAATCAAAACAACAATGAGATTCAGCTCACACCAGCAATAAGAGCAAAGATCAAAAGGGCGAGGACAATAAATGCTGGTGAAGACGTGGAGAGACTGGGACCCTCCTGCATTGCTGGTGGGACTGCAAAATGGTTCAACCTCTCTGGAAAGCAGTATGGCGCTTCCTCACTGGAACTAGAAATACCTTATGATCCAGACGTTTTGTAGCAAAAGGAGGGGAGTGGTTGACTTTACAGTCCAGGAGCGGAGAGCAGGACCCTACCCAGAGAAACAGTGACACCAGAGATGGAGGCAAAGACGATGACATAGAGAGATGGAGTGGCTGAGGACTCTAGACCCAGAGAGGGAGAGGGGCTGTAGGCTTGCAGGGTGTATATATATATATATATATACATACACACCTTTTGGTTGGTTGATGATGCATGGAGGGGATGATAACCATGGCAATGAAGCGATATATACAATAGGATGACTATAAAGCTACACATGTTCTTCTCCCATGTAAACTATCACATAATTCACAATAAAACATTTTTTAAAAAATGTATTTCCAATCTATGTTGGAAGAAGTACAGTCAGAATGCTCCTTAGAAGCCAGGATGGTGAGACTTCGTCTCTCATACTTTGGACATATTATCACGAAGGACCAGGCCCTGGAGAAGGACATCATGCTTGGTAAAGTAGAGGAGGGTCAGAGAAGAAGAGGACCACCAAAGAGACGGGTTAGCACAATGGCAGCTGCAATGGATTCCAGCGTAACAAACAACTGTAAGGTTGGCGCAGGACAGAGCAGGGTTTCGTTCTGTTGTGCATAAAGTCAGTATAGATTTCACAGCACCTGACAACAACAACCCCCTGAATCCAATACTTCCATTTAGGAACTTATATAGAAATACAAGTATAAACATGTTTATTCCCATTATTCAAAGTGAAAAACTGTCCCCCCCTCAAAAAAAACACCCAAAACAAATACCTCAGGTGTTAGTTGTCTTAAAAATAAGGTCTATGCATTCATAAGAACCATGTTATTAATGAGAAGAAACTGTTACGACATAGAAATGCTTCTATTTATGAACTCAGAATGTTCAAGAACAGGAGTGGGCCCTTGCAGCCTTTATTTCTAAGTTGGATCAGTACTTGGTTTGGGTGTGTTTCAGAGCAAAGGCAGTGGGCTCTACAATTTCTGGAAAGGAATTTGACTTTGAAGTCCCCCTCCTTCATGTACAGATGATTAACAGTTACATTAAAAGGAAACCAAAAAGGCCCCCAAATGTTGCCCTGAGATAACCTTCAAACATCAAACCAAAAATATCCCCAACGTCTTCTTTAACCCAAATAGCTTCGCTTAATTAGTAAAGAATGTCTGCTTGAGTACAGACCTCTTTTAAGATCTATCTGTCTGGGATCAAACTAACAGCCACTCAAAGGTTAGACAGGAGCTGTGGGGACAGAGAATTTCTGTGAATTGGGGAGGAACTACTTGGAAAAAGAGGGTGAGAATAGTTTTAGGGCTTGAAGAATGCAGTCAGTGTCCCTGAACTACACATGTAGAACGGTTGAATTGGTACACGCTCCGTTGTATGTATTTTCAACATTACGGATTGGATTGTTGTTAAGAGCTGTCAAGTCAGTTCTGACTCACAGCAACTCTGTACAGGGTTTCCAAAGAGTTGGTGGTGAGTCTGAACTTACAGTTCAAACCCATCTTGTGGTCCAGTGCTTATCCTACAGCGCCACACCAGGACTCCATGGCCCCCAAATTATGTACTGCAGTCTTAACCCTAAACCTTTGGGTGTGGGCTTTTTTGGTAAATCAGTCAGTATTAGCGGAAGGGGTATCTTGAGGGAGATTAAAGAGATACCACGCCACACGAAGATTACTCAAGAGAAGGACAAATGCTGGCAGTTCAAACCCTCGGAAATCCTACACAGGGTTGCGATGAGGCTGAATCAACTCGATGGCACTTAACAAAAACGTCCCTTCCTCAGAAGCTGAAATCGTTTTCTCCAGAGCAGATGTCCTCAATTCAGACGTCTAGCCTCCTGTGAGAAGCTACATTGGTTTGCTAATACCATTCCCTTGTGATATTTCTATAGCAGCACTAGAAAACTATAACAATTACCACACCCAAATAAAGAGCAGCAATGCTTATCAACACTAAACCCACTGCCACTGAGTGGATTCCAACTCACAGTCACCTCATACAGGGTTGCTGAGACTCCGTCCTGCACCGCAGAGGAAAAGCTTGGCGCTCTACTTTTGAAAAAATCAGCCACTGAGAGTCCAATGGAGCACAGTTCTAGTGACACCCATGGTAGCTGCTTTTCTCTGACATTACAAACTGAGCAAAATTCCTGAGAAAGATAACTCTCAGGACAGGATGGAATAAGGATTGTTGTTGTTAAATGCTGTTGAGTCGGTTCTGACCCATAGTTGTTTCTGAGGAGCAACTAACTGGTGAGTTTGAACCAGTGACCTCATAATTCAAACCAACCTTGCAGTCCAGTGCATTATACTGCAACATCACACCAGCATTCTGGGATAGGGATTAGATGATGAGAAACGGAAAGACCAATTAGTAGAATCATTTTGTTTTAATTTTCAAAATGTAATTATGCTAAATGCAATGTGGTATCCTGGAACAGATTTTTCCATTAATGGAAAAATGGGTAACAGCCAAATAAAATAGTTTAGTTAATGGTGTGGTACCAATGCTAAACCATACTTACTAATCTGTATGCTGAGCAAATAATCCTCGAAGCTGGAATCTATGAAGAACAAGGCATTGGTATTGGAGGAAGATTTATTGCAACCTGTGATATGCACATGAAACCAACTTGCTTGCTGGATGTGATGAGAACTTTGAAACACTTCAGTTACAGAAAAACAAAAAAAAACTGCACAACTGGGCCAATTAAGCAACATCACGATACATGCAGGAAAGACTGATTTCGTTTTGCTTAGATCCACCATCAACACCCATGGAAGCAGCAATCAAGAAATCAACAGACTCACTGAACTGAGTAAATCTACTGCAAAAGACCTTTTTAAAGTGCTAAAAAAAAAGCAACGATGTCACCCTGAGGACCAGTTATGCCTGTCCACGCCATGGCATTTTCAATGGACTCATATGCATGTGAAGGCTGGACGATGAATAAGGAAGACCAAAAAAGGATGCGTGGACTTTTTGTTGTGTATGTTCTGAACCGTGACCACAAAATAAACAAAGTTTGGTGTAGCGACCATAGACAGGGTTTCTGTGGCTGTAATCTTTAGGGGAGCAGAAAGCCTCCCCTTTCTCTTGTGGAATGCCTGGTAGATTCTAATACTGACCAGTTTGTAATGCACTGCATTAGAAAGAAAAAAAAGGTTTTTTTTTAATGTTTCCTCATCTCCTCCCTAACCATTTGAAACCCTGGGCAGGCTCACCCTTGGAGTCCTGTCCTCCGCCCAAACCCTCCCTTGTGCCAGGCTGTGACTCACAGCCTTTACTTGCTAGTCCTTAGCTTCTCGGTGGTACCTGCCAGCCGGTCCCATCTTCCTCTCCATCCCCATTACCTACAGTACGCAGACTTCTGATATGACCCAGGTTAGGTCCTAAAATCGAAACTGAACATCATCGAAATGATCCTTGAAAACTCCCGTAACACTGGGAAGTAGGGGGTTCACTTCATTCAGGGGCCACTCTGAATGAAAGCTCAGCTCTTTGAGCACTCAGTGGAATTTCTCCACGAGCTTTCCAAAGCCTCTTCGTATATGTGAGATCATGCTAACGAAATGCACCCAGGATACAGGTCTCCAGACTGGCTTACAGACTTCCCAACCCCCCTGCCTGGCCCAGCATTCATTGCACTCTTTGAAATGACTCCTTGGGTGCCCTCCTAAGGTCAGAGGTTCGAACCCACCAGCTGCTCCACAGGAAAAAAAATGAAGCAGCTGGCTTCTGTAAAAGACTGGCAGTCTGGGAAATCCTATGGGGCCCTTTCACTCTGTCCTGGAGGACCACTGTGAGTTGGGACTTGACTCGAGAGCAGTGAGTTTGGCTTTTTCGTTTTATGTAAGAACACAAAGACCTTCACATCACACAGAGATAAAGCACTTAACCTCAAGGTTGGTTTGAACCGCAAGGTCGGCAGTTCAAACTCACCAGCCACTTCCTAGAAACCCTATAGAGGGTCGCTATGAGTCGGAACCAAGCCGATGGCACTTCACAACAACAACAATACCACATGGAAAGTGTAAGGCTAAGTCTCTGAGGGGCAGTGAAGAGTGCCAGTGAGCTGTGTGGCTATAGACCGACTGCCGGGAATGACCTTCCTAAGGGACCTTAGACAAGAGCCTCGGAGCCCTCCTCATTGGCAACATGCCTGATGGTGCAATGGTAAAGCGCCTATCAGTGGTTCGACTCCCCAGCTGCTTCTGTAAATATTACAGCACTGTAAACCCTATGGGGGTAGTTCTACCTGTCCTTTAGGGCAACTATGCGTTGGAATGCACTCGACAGCCTCCAGTAACAACTGCATCAACTTCAGAGTTCTTCGAGTGAGTTGTACAAGAGTAAACTCAGGTCAAGCGCTCAGAATCATGTCTGGCCTGTGAGGAGGTGCAGTGTACAGGAAGGCCTGTTGGGTGTTAGGGAGTCGGCGCCGATTCATAGTGACCCTGTGTCCAACAGAACAAACACTGCCCGGTCCTGCAACAGCCTCACAACTGGTATCTTGAGACCACGGTTACAGTCACTGTGTCAACCATCCTGTCGGGAGTCTTCCTTGATTTTTCACTGGCCTTATACTTTACCAAACATAATGTCCTTTTCCAGGGTCTACTGCCTCCTGACAATACACTCTAAGTACTTAAAGAGAGAGCCTGGCTTCTAAGAAGCATCCTGGCTGCACTTCTTCCAAGACGAATCTGTTTGTTCTTTTGGCAGGTTGTGTGTGGTACTTACAATACTTACGTTCTCCAACACCACAGTTCAAATGTATCGATTCTTCTCTGTTGTTAGTGTTGTTGTTAGGTGCCATCGACTCATAGTGACCCTATGTACAACAGAACGAAACACTGCCCGGTCCTGGGCCAACCTCACAACGGTTACTACGTTTGAGCTCACTGATGCTGCCATTGTGCCAATCCATTTCGCTGGGGTCTTCCTCTTTTTCTCCAATCCTCCACTTTACCAAGCATGATCTGCTTCTCAGGTGACTGGTCTCTCCTGATGATATGTCCAAAGTATGAGAGCCGAAGTCTGATTATCCTGGCTTCCAAGCAGCACTCTGGCTGCACGTCTTCCAACACAGATCTGTTGGTTCTTTTGGCAGCCTATGATACTTTCAATATTCTCCTCCAACACCGTAACTCAAATGCACTGATTCTTCTACGGTCCTCCTTATTCATTATCCAATGTTAGCATACATATGAGGTTATTGAAAATACCAAGGTTTGGGTCAGGCGCACCTTAGTCCTCAAACTGACACCTTTGCTCTTCAACACTTTAAAGAGGTCTTGCATGGCAGATTTGCCCATTGCAATGCATAGTTTAATTTCTTGACTGCTGCTTCCATGAGTGTTGATGGCTGATCCAAGCAAAATGAAGTCACTGACAACTTCAATCTTTTCTCCATTTACATGGATGTTGTTTATTGGTCCAATGGTGAGGATTTTTGTTTTCTTTATATTGAGGTACAATCCATACGGAAGGCTGTGGTCTTTGATCTTCATCAGTAAGTATTTTAAGTCCTCTTCAATTTCAGCAAGCAAAGTTGTATAATCTGCTTATCACAGGTTGTTAATGAGTCTTCCTCCAATCCTGATGCCACATTTTTCTTCACATCATCCAGCCTCTTGGATTATTTGCTCAGCATACAGATTGAATAAATATGGTGAAAGAATACAACCCTGGCACACATCTTTCCTAATTTTAAATCATTCGGTGTTCCTTTGTTCTGTTTACACAACTGCCTCTTGGTCTATATATCCAGGTTCCTCATGAAGTCAATTAAGTGTTCCAGAATATTCATATTTCACAATGCTGTCCATAGCTTGTCATGATTCACACAATCGAAAGCCTTTGAATATTCAATACAGCACAGGTAAACATCATTCTGGTATTCTCCACATTCACCCAAGATCCATCGGACATCAGCAATGATAGCCCTCATTTCACGTCCTCTTCTGAAACCGGTCTGAACCTCTGGAAGTTCTCTGTCAATGTATGATTGCAGCCTTTTCTGTAGTACCTTTAGTAAAACTTTACTCGCATGGGATATCAATGATATTGTCCAATGATTTCTGCATTCCGTTGGGTCACCTCTCTTTGGAATGGGCACAAAAACAGATCTCTTCCAATTGGTTGGTCAGGTATCTATCTTCCAGATTTCTTGGCAGAGATGAGTGAGTACCTCCAGTGCCACATAAATTTGTTAAAAGATTTCAATTTTTATTCCATCAATTCCTGGTGTTTTGTTTTTTGCCAATAACTTCAATGCACCTTGGACTTCCTCCTTCAGTATCAGTGGCTCTAGATCATATGCTACCTCTTGAAATGGCTGAACATCGACCATTTCTTTTTGGTACAGCGACTCTGTGTATTCCTTCCATCTTCTTTTGATGCTTTCATCATTCATTATTTTGCCCAGAGAATCCTTCAATACCACAGTTGAGGTTTGACTTTTGAATTCTTCTCTAGTCTTCCTCATTTACTGTCCAGCTTTCACATGCATATGAAAAAACTGAAAAGACCACAGCTTGGGTCAGGGGCACCTTAGTCTTCAAAGTGCATCTTCGCTTTTTAACACTTTAAAGGGGTCATTTGTAGCAGGCTTGCCCAAAGCAATAATTGATTTATTGACCACACTTCCATGAACATTGATTAAAATAAAACCCTTGATAAACTTCAATTTTTACTCCATTTACTATGATGTTTGCAGGTCCCGTTGTGAGGATTTCTGTTTTCTTTACATTGAGTAATTCATATTTTGAGATTCATACTTCATCAGCAAGTGCTTCAAGTCCTCTTCGCTTTCAGCAAGCAAGGTTATGTCATCTGAAAAATCACAGTTTGTCAATGCGCCTTCCTCCAATCCTGAAGCCACATTCTTCTTCATAAAGTCCTGCTTCTTGGTGTATGAGCACAGCATAGAGACGGAATAAATGCCGTGAAAGGGTACCATCCTGAAACACCTTTCCGGAGGTTTATGAGCACAGCATAGAGACGGAAT
>NW_006408650.1:6150232-6177313 GCF_000296735.1 Chrysochloris asiatica | reverse complement strand
TACCATCCTGAAACACCTTTCCGGAGGTTTATGAGCACAGCATAGAGACGGAATAAATGCCGTGAAAGGGTACCATCCTGAAACACCTTTCCGGATTTTAAGCTACACACTTGCCACAGGTTCCATCCGAAGGACTACCTCTTGGTCTAGGTACAGGTTCTTCATAAGCACAATAAAGTGTATTTGTTACAATTCACACAGTCGAATGCTTTTGCATAGTTAAAAAAGCACAAGTAAACATCTTTCTGGTATTCTCTGACGTCAGCAATGATATCCCTCATTCCACATCCTCTTCTGAATTCACCTTAAATTTCTAGCAGGGAAGGTTAGCTGTTGTTACTGTTTACAACAGGACCCCCAACCTGCTTGCCAACACTCTCTCCGTCACCTGTCTTCTCTTTGGCTCCACAGTTCTGAAAACATCCTCTAGAGGTCTCTAAGAGAGCCTTCTAGGATGCCCAAAGTCAAAACTTTCTTATGAAACTAATAAATGTCCTCTTCCCAAGTCTACAGAACTCCTGGAGGCTACCCAATAGACTCTCCTCAGAAAACCTGTACGGGATATCTATGAGTCAGAATCGGCGCTTAACAACAACAACCTAATATATCACAGATCATCATCCTGATAGCTTGAGTAGTCTTGGTTTACTAATAGTGAGCAATATAAAAGCTCACTGGGGTCCTCAATGATTTTTAAGCATGGCTTTGGACCAGTTTATTCTGGTTCAGCTCCCTACGTAATTTGAATTTCCACCCCCAAATTTACTGAATCTGAACCTTTGGTCTAACAGGATCCCCAGGTGATTCTCTGTGTATGTAAGAAACACTTGGGGATCGATCGTGTTAAACTGTAGGTTCTGAGCCAGTATATGGGGTGGAAAAACAAACTCAGCCGGGAGCAGAACTGGAATGAACTAGTCCAACACCCTGTTTCTAAGTTTAAAGGGGTTTTGAGGCCTTAATAAACCACATGGGCGCATGCCACAGAGACTGCCTAGACAGACCCAAACAACTCATGGGAGCGATGTGCTGGGTTAAGGGGCTCGGGACTGTGGTCGCATATGCCAACTCAAGTCAAAAGGTATATCAGAGTTCATAAAGTTTGGTGAGTAGTGTTGGGGGGTCTTAAAAGCTTGTAAACCGTAATCTAAAACACAGCCATTGGTCCCTACTCCTCAGGAGCACACAGGAATGAAGGAAAACCAAAGGCTCTAAGAACCGAGTCCAGAGGACTAACAGCCCACACGAGCCACGGCCTCTAGGACTCTGTTCCCAGCTATCAATACCAACAGCTCTGACAAGGGACACAACGGGAAATTTCTCGATAATTTTTATATTGATTACACGTTGACATACTACACCAACTCACCGGCTAGCTATCTGTTATCTGACATTTCACAGTAACAGCAGTGAGAAACCGTGGATCTGATCACACTGAGCATTAATGACACACATCAGGAAAGTGCCAGGTGAGAACACGGCTGTGGCTGTGCTGGCTCAGGATCTGCGTCAACTTGGCAGGCCATGAGTCTCAGGGGTCTGGCAGATACGTAATGATGTAATCTGGCAGTCACTAACGGTGTCAGCCCCTTCCATTCTGGGATCGGATGAGGTCATTCCCACCTTCACAGTAAGACCAATTTTCCCATTAACAACCTGGTGGGTCTTTGGAACCTAACTATGTCGACAGGTGAGGAGTGGGTGTAGTCCGGATACATTGGGTCACGTGAAATAGATGAGTAGATTTCTGTGGTGCTATAGGATGGGACTGCGCACCACAGGATCGGCCATTCAAACCCACCAGCTGCTCCTAGAAGCTATACAGGTTGGCTATGAGTTGGAACCGAATCAACGGCAATTAACAGCAACAAAAAAAGATTCTTAAAATTAACTTAACCTGTTTCTTTTTCTATTTTTAAAATGTGACTACCAGAAGACTTTAAATTACAGATGTGGCTTGCATGACATTTCTGCTGTCAGGACCGTACGTATGGGGTGGGGTCAGCCAACTTGTACCTGTTTGCTTTTCTAATAAAACGTTACTGGATTGCAGGTGCTCCCACTTTGTGTTTTCTCTGGCTGCTTTTGTGCTATGAGGCAAAGTTGAGTTTGCTATAAAGAAGCAATATGAAGGGGCATCAAAAAGTTTGTGGAAAAATGTTTCCATGAACTTTTAAAAACCTGCTTATACAACCTGCCAGGTCTAAAACATTATGTGGCCCTTCATAGAAAAAGTCCCTTGGGCCCTGACCTAGAGGTCAGGGCCCAGGGGACTGTCTGCAGTCCTCACAGCACCCAGCCCTGCGCAGAGACAGTCATCCTGCCCAGGGAGAAGGATTGGGGTGTCGGCATCCCAAGAGGTCTGGGTCTGAACTCACTAGCTGTGTGCCCTGAGTGGTCTCTGTTTCTTCCTTTCTAAAACAGGGCTACTGGCTACATGAAGAAAGGGTAAAATGATACACAGAAAGGACTTCACTACCTTATCCTAGCACAGAGCTGCTGAGTAAAGAGCAAATCCCATGAAAGTGCTGAGTGACCAGCTCCCTTCCAGACTGACTGCATTAAACACATAACCTCCCTATTTCCATGCTAAAGAGAAATGAAATCTGGTAAAACTTCCTAACGACAGCTGTATTAATGGGGAGTGGGGAGAGGAGCGGATACAAACGGTCACTGCTGTTGACTGCTGTCGAGTTTGGTCCCCAATTCACAGTAAAACTCTGTCTGCTGAAAACTGAACCTACTGATTATCAACCAAGTGTTTAAAAGGACCTATTTATTTATCAGTGCAGGAGCCCACGTGGAGCAGCGGTTAAGCATTTGGTTTCTAACCAAAAGGTTGGTGGTTTGAAGCCATCAGCTGCTCTTCAGAATAAAGACGAGGCAATCTGCTTCCATAAAGATGTGGACCCTTGGAAACCCTACATGACAGTTCTACTCTGTCCCTAGAGTTACTATGAGTCAGAATCGACTCCACAGTAACAAGGCTTAAGCGATCAGTGCGACTCAAAGCCCAGTCCCTGTACCAGCAGAATCAGCATCATCTGGGAGCCTGTTAAGAGTCCTGAGCCCCCCACAGGGATTTACATTGAACAAGACCCCCAGTGACTCCATGCTCTATGAGAAGGATTGGTCTAGACTTCATTTTTTCATGGTTCACCACCGATAAAGAGGGGTGGCTCTGTCCATTTTAAACAGTCAGTGCCAGATTCCTCCAAGGCCACAGGCCCAGTGTGACCACTCTCGACGCCTCTCCCGGCGTGCTGATGCAGGTGGCGTGCAAAGCCCAAGCCACATCCTGCGCCACGGGCAGCGGGGTTGGCATTCCCAAAAGAGGGGTCTCCTTCTACAGTGAGGGCTGAGTGGTGATGATCATGCCCGAACCTCACACCTATGAGGGTTGATATCTGCCAGGTGATTCCAGGAGAGCTCAGTGACTCTGTCGGATAAGCACTATACTGGGAACTACCAGGGTGGTGCTTTAAACCCACCGGCCACTCCACAGGAGAAAGATGAGGCTGGTAGTTTCGAACTGCTGACCTTAGGGTTCACAGCCCGATTCATAACCACTATGCTACCAGAGCTCCTTCCGCAAAGATTTACAGCCTTGGAAAACCCGATACAGGGTTGCTCTGAGTTAGAACCAACGCCACAGCAATTAACAGGTGTTTCCACGTAGGTGATTGCATCTGCCCCTCACAAAGGAAGGTCCTGGGAGGTAGGCATTACTCCGATCTGATGAGGCGAAAACCTGGAGCTCAGAAGGGTGGGTGGCTCCACCAGGGTGTCTCAGCTACTACGACACTTGGCTTCTCAATATGCAGCTGGAGCCTTTGCCAACCTGTTCACAGTTGCAACCTCTGAGGACTTAAGTGTAGCTCCAAGCAGCAACTACCAGATATACTGGCTTCCAAAGACACAGCCTCCCAAATGTCCATCAAGGGACAAACAGACAACCTGGTGTCTCCATGTAAGGGGCCAAACAAGAATGACAGTCTTGATACATGCCACAACATGGAAGAACCCCCAGAACATTCTGCAGCAAGCCACATGTTGTACGACTCCTCGATTCCTCTTACGTGAAATACCCAGCACAGGTAAATCCATAAGTAGGTTGGTGGATGCCAGACACTGGGGGAAGGGGACAGGAAAGGATGAAAATATCCCGGAATTAGATGGAGGTGCTGGTTCAACTCAACACTGTGGGAGTTCTAAATGTCACTAGACTGTTCACCATAAAATGGTTAGTTTTATGATAGATGAGTTGTTGGATTTTTATGTTTTATTGTGAATTATGTGATAGTTTACATGGCAGAACATTAGCTTTGCATTCATCCTATCGTATATCATTTCATTGCCATGATTACAATCCCCTCCATGCATCATCAACCAACCAAAGGGTATACCCTGCAAGCCTGCTCCTCGGTTGTCAGCAATGATATATATATGAGTCTTACCTATCCCTTCAGTGTGGCTTGCACCTCAATGTAAAGAAAACAAAAACCCTCACCACTGTAGTAATAACTAACATTGTAGTAAACGCAGGAAAGATGGAAGCTGTCAAAGCCTTCATTTTGCTTGGATCACCATCAACACTCATGGATGCAGCAGTCAGGAAATCAAAGGACGTATTGCATTAGGCAAATCTGCTGCATAAAGACTACGCCCTTGGGACATTTAAATGAATATATAGTTTTTGTTTTGTTATGTGTCCATCAAATATTTTTGTTTTGTTCATTTGTGAAATGTAAGATCTGTAAAAGGGAAGCCACAGGGATGAAGTAGGGTAACTGTTGCTGCAGGGAAGGGATTGTAATCAATGAAAAGAAACAAAGCGTATAATTTGTTGAATGTAAAGCTGATGATCTTGTCTGTTACCCTTCACTCAATTCACAATAAAAAATTGCTGCACAAAGTGTTCAAGAGCAAAGATGTCAGTTTGAGGATTAAAGTGCACCTGACCCAAGCCATGGTATTCTCAATAACCTCGGGATATGAAAGTTGGACAGTGAATAAGGAAGACTGTAGGAGAATTGATGCATTTGAGTTATGGCATTGGAGAATACTGAAAGTCCCATGGACTGCCAAAAGAACAAACAAATCTGTGTTGGAAGAAGTACAACCAGAATGCTCCTTAGAAGCCAAGATGACCAGACATCATCTCTCATACTTTGGACATATTATCAGGAAGGACCAGTCCCTGGAGAAGGACATCATGCTTGGTAAAGTGAAGGGTCAGCAAAGAAGAGGGAGCCCCCCCATGAGACAGACTGGCACTGTGGCAGCAGCAACCGACTCAGACATAACGGCAATTGTGAGGATGGCGTAGGAGTGAGCCGTGTCGCCTTCTGTGGTACACAGGGTCACTATGGGTCGGAACCAACTCAATAGCACCAACACCACCTCAAGGAAAAAAAACAAACAAAAAAAACCAAACGACATGGCCTCCCAGTTCTCATTCTGGTCCCCACCCTTGCTCTTAGTCCTGCGGCCAGGCGAGAGTCTAAATTTCTACTGAACTTTAACCCCAGGCCTGTTATTTCAGTCACAGGGGGCAGGGTTCAAACCCACCAGCCGCTCCCTGCAAACAGGGCCATCATGAGTCAGAATCGATTCCACAGCACTTAAAAACAATGCCTGAGATAGCTATCTTTATGCATTCCATTTCATTTTTGACAATTTCCCGTTTTCTTGAGATTCATACTTTGTACATTTGACGTTCCAATGACTAGCAGATGTTTGTAGCTGTTTCTTCTCATTTGCGTTGTGCCCTATCAGCAAATGAAGACTCTGCCAGCTTTACTTCATTCACATCATCAGGGTCAGCTCTACTCTGAGAGGACAGTTCTTCTTCCCAGTCAGATTTTGAGAATCTTCTAACCTGCAGGGCTCATCTCTTCCAGCACTCTATCAGAAAGTGTTCTGGTGATATCTAAAAGACTTTCGGTGGCTAAACATTCCTAAGTGGTTCTCCTCTCCTTCCTCCTGGTCTGTCTTAGTCTGGAAGCTCCGTTCAAACTTGCCCACCACCTGGTGACCCTGCTAAGTATTTAAAACACTGGCAACGTAGTTTCTAGAACAACAAACTGACAGATGAGTGGTGGAAACTCTTTAGAGTGCTCTCAAAAGAACCTAGTTTGGCCAATAATTAATGGTCGACCTCCCTAGAACCTGAAGGGGGGGGAGTGGGGTGTCAGCAGGCAAGGGAGCCCACAGCTCCAGCAGAGACCATGAGGCACCTGGAAAATGACTAAGATTATTCTCTGAAGTATGTGGGATGAGAGGGAAGGAGCAAACTCTGGCCATCTGTCCAAACGTTTCCCAGAAATCGATATGTGAACCATTTAGAAAACGAGTTTCAGGAGTCAGTGTCTTGGTTTCTCAAAGAGCTTCCCAGCCAGTGAGCGAGAACCAGGGTGAGGAGTCCAAGTTGAGGGCTCTTAAGGTGAGAAACAGGCCAGTGTACTGCGGACGGCAGTCTAGACTGGCTGCAGAAAGACTCAGGAAGCAGTGGAAGGACGAGTGATGGGCGCTGGGCGCTGGGCACAGGAGCAGAGCAAGCCAGACTCAGGTACCAGAGGACTGGCGTGGAAAGGACATGAAGGGCGTGCAAGCCGAAGCAGCCAGCGGCATTTCTCACAGAGAACTGATGACAAATCAGAACCGGAGGAAGCAAATCCACAGCGATCCCAAATGTTATTTTTAGCAGATGTAAGTCAGTCTAAGTACTTAGGGGCAAAGTGCTCTGATGTCTGCTGCTAACCTACAAATGGCTCAGGAAAAAACAAATACCAACGTACATCCAGTGTGATGCAAACATACATAGACAAAGCCGATGTGGCAGAATGTTAATGACTGCTGAATCCAATCCAGGTGGTTAGTAATTAGCACCAATTTCCTATTCTGTAGGATAAGCACTAGACTGCAAACCTTAAGGTCAGCTGTTCAAACCCACCAGATGCTCCTCAGAAATCCTATACAGGGTTGCAATCAATAGGAACTGAGCTGACTACACTTAACAACAGCAACCTTGAACTTACACACAGCTCACAGTCATGAACCGACCCTAACCCAACCAGCCAACCCACTGCCATCAGTCAACTAACTCCTAACAACCCTCCAGGACAGAGGAGAATATTGCTTTTTAGGGTTTCTGGGCCTGTAAACTTTCATGAGAACAAACAGCCTCATCTTTCCCTCAGAGTCACTGGTGGGCTTGAACTCCTGACCTTCTGGTTAACAGTCCAATGCTTGACCCACTGTGCCACCAAGGCTCCTTACCAATCCCATAAAGCCGATTAAATTAAAAATTCAAGATACATACCATGACTCATAATAACAAACAGGCGCTACTTTGCAATGTGCATCCAACTATTACAAAATTATTGTCTTATGTTACAGATGTTTAGTACAGCTGGAAGTGTTTCTTGAATGGCCTTTTATGCTTAGAAAAGCGCACTACATCCTAAAATGAATATCTGACTGACTGATGTTAGCTATGGCCTGTACTAACTGTTTCAACGTACATACCACTTTTATGTAGATGGATGGACAGGTAATTTCAGAAGGAACCCTGGCGGCATAGAAGGTCCCACACTGGACTGCTAACTGCAAGTCTGAGTCCATCAGGCACTCTTCGGGAGAAAGAGGCTTTACAGCCTCAGAAACCCGACACAGGGTGGCACACCACCACCACCTCTACCACCACATCTTCCATGGACTTGAGGGGGCGGGCAGGGAACCACAATTACAAGCGTTTACACCCACAAAGTTTGAGATTCTAGAGGACTCGATGGCACTCTCCAATAAGCAGCTGAGACAGACATGTAAGACAGACATGGAGGTCATCTTGGGGCAGGAGCCAGCTGTAATGACAGGAGCAGCTGATCGCTGAAGAAAAGGTGGGAGAGGAGCAGGAAGGAAAAGGAACTGACCACTGGGAAAGTCTTGCATTCAGAGACTGGGAAAGAGAACCACCCAACACAGCCTGGTGTACTGGAACCAACAGGGCAGGGTCGGCCATCTGAAGCCAGGCTGATGGATCAGGGGGAGAATGAGAAGGGGGCAGTAAAGGCAGAGACCAGGCACCCCATGACAAGGCGGCTCTGTTGGACCAGGAGAAGAAGGGCTCTGTTGGAGCAAATCAGGAAAGAATGAAGGCAGCTCCTTATGGCTACCAGGGGGTGCTGGAGGGGCCCCAAAGCATACTGGGGCTCGGGCAGAGCTGCTCGGGAAAGGCCTCCGAAGCCATTATGGTGTCATAGGGACGGGTACAGCACTGCCGATGCCGAGTCCCTAGGCTTCAGCAGCAGAGACACACGTACACGTGCGTGTCTGCAGAACATCCAGGCGCCACTAAGGTTCCAGCACATACGGTCCCCTGGACATGCCTGCCCAGAGAGCTTCAGCGAGCCTCCACAGCAGGGCTTCCAGGAAAAGGAGTCGGGAGCTCTCTCTTGCAGGATGCAAATGAAGGATGC
The DNA here is from genome assembly GCF_000296735.1 of Chrysochloris asiatica. Lineage (NCBI taxonomy): Eukaryota > Metazoa > Chordata > Mammalia > Afrosoricida > Chrysochloridae > Chrysochloris > Chrysochloris asiatica. Next base: position 6,168,833 of record NW_006408650.1, on the reverse strand, counting down.
TCCTTGTGAGGCTGAGTTTCATCTTATTGTTCTGGGACGCCTCTTCCTTCTTAAAGCATGACTCAGTATCTTACATTTTTTTCCATGTTAAATTGTCATAACCACACCCTTTATCAGGTAGAGCTGGATTACCCATTTAAAAGAAAAAAGTCCTAAGTGTCTTAGTCCTGTGACCTAGCTGTAGATGGTTTAACGCCAAGGTCTCTCAAAATGTGCAAACCATCCCAAAATCCCTCACCAGACAGCCAAACAGATGTCACCCAAAAAGGACGGTCATTTCAGGACTGACTGACCAACTAGATTCTTCTGAATGTCATTTACCTACCCTATTAAAATCCAAAAACCTGTTTCAGCAGGGTACAGAGCATCTGGTCTGGCTGGGGCTCTGGGTGGGCTGGAGCCAAACTGACCAAATAAGCTACTGAGTAGCCACCACCTGCATCGAAGGACATTAACTCCTCAACCCCAGGGCAGAGGGCTAGCCATGAATACGATTCCATTTTACTGTGAACTACACAAAATTCCAGGAAGCATTTTGCTCCTCCCAGCTTGTAACCACATGGCAGCGGGCCCCTAACAGAGTCCCCTGAGGGTGGTAGAAATGTCAGAAAACAAACCAGTTACGACAGAGGAGCTGCCAGGGCCTAATGGTGCAAAAGCACAAAACCATAACCCCTTGGGGCCTGGTACCATCCCATGGCAAGAGAAGATTTCAGAAGGAGAACAGGTAAAGACACCAAAATCCTACGAAGTAACCTAAGTAGTGGTGGTCAGTCCCCAACTCATGCCTGGGGACCATCAGCGCCTGGGTGTTGGGGGCTGCGTGTCAGACAGTGCGCCACTGTTTTCCGTAAGGTTTTCATTGGCTTACCTTTGAAAGCTGGTCACCAGCCAGGCCTTTCTTCCTATTCTGTCTAGTCTGGTAGCTGTGCTGAAACCTGTCCAGCATCATCACATCAGCCAAGTCTCCGCTGACCAGCGCCTGAGGTGCACTGGCCAGGAACTGAACCTGGGTCTCCCATACGAAAGGGAAGAGTTCTACTACTAAGTCACCACTGCCCCCAAATGTAAATGACAATACTGTGGTACCTGATGGTCATTTCTCCCCTCGAGGGCCATAGCCTCGAGGACAGGACCACAGACCACGCCCTCATGGGGCAGAAGTGCTTCTAGAGAACTCATTCACACAGAAACTGCTCTGAGGGGCCTGCCGGGGCAGCAGCTGGCACTGGTCACATGACCAGCACTGCTATGATGGCAATTCAGTTACACATCGCTCCCCCCAGCCCCTACAGGTTCCATCGAATTCCATAAGGCCCGTGGGTAAAGCCAGTACAAAGGGGAGGCCAAGCAAAAATTAAACAAAGTGGGAACAGCAGGACCATGGGGCTTGGGAGGGAGCTAAAAGGCCTTAAATGTCCTAAAGGGATAATGTGGAGCAACACAGTCAAATACAAAATGACCCCAAGAAAACCCAGGGTGAACGAGACCGGGGGCGGGGGTGGGACTCCTTCCAGAACCTCTCATGACACAGCAGGAGTCGGGCACCTGGCAGTCAGTAAGACAAGACAGCGCCCCCCAGCCTGGATAGTAGCTGCAAGCTGGTCCTGTCCCGGGGGTGAATGGGAAATCCCAACAGAGCTGGCATGAGTCAGACTACAGAGGTGTGTTCAGTCGGTGCTCTGGGGCCATCTAAGGGCCTCTTGAAATTACTTGTGTTTCTGACAGTTGCTTTGAGAATGACTGAGGCCAGGGAACAAAAGATGAGCAAGATCAGAGCACACCAGTGAAATACGGTGTTTCTCCCATCACTCCCCATCCAGGTGTTAGCCCCTGCCCACAGGGGCCACCTCCAGCTCCCAGCACTTTGCTTCTTCCTCTCGCCCCTGTAGCCCATTCCACTAAGACTTTGCAGGGTTTACAGGTGCTTCTCGCCAAGCCCAGGATGTGTGGCTCTGGTTTGATCTGGGCAGTCGATAGCAATGACCTATAGTGACTCCTCCGCTTCACTATTCCCAGGTGAGGATAAACAATGCAGTTACTTCAATTGGTAGGTCAGGTTCTTCCACTCATCAGCAGTGTGACAGTGAGCAAGTTACTTAACCTCTCTGTTGCTCAGTTCCTGCAGGTGAGGACGCCACAGAGCTAATGACAGTCCCTCATTCACAGAGCCGCTGTGAGCGTGGAGTGACTAATTCACATAAAGCACTCCGGGAGTCCAGGCAGTCACACTGTGTAATATGTGCGTGTTCCTCTCCTCTTTATTATCACGACCCAAAATGCAGTGTGGAAACAATACCACACTGGTAATTCACAATCTCATTGCCTGTCCAATGGAGGTCTTCTGGATTCTGGAACACACACACATTCATTCTAGCCCCTCCAGGTAGGCTTTAGCAGGTAAGACATTTAAGATGTGTTTCTGGGCATGAGTCTTCACAGAAGCGGCATAATAAAGAAGTGTGTACTAAGTCTACAATCCTATCGTTCTCAAGCAAACAACATGACCAACCAGGAATCCGACACCCCCGGAGCCCCCTGATCTGGCGCCCTTTCCCACTGAGGCACCACTCTGGTAGAAGGACAACTGTGTGACCCACACCATCCCATGACACACAGGTGCACACTCCGGGAGGAGTGAGGGGCTGGCTCTCCCAGGAACATCAGCCAAGAACCACCCCACCTGGTATTCGGGACCCAGAAAAGCATGCCTCTTATTTTACTGCAGAATCAAGAAACAGGGCGGTGACTTGGCCAAGGTCAGGATAGGCGGCAGCCGGGAAGAGCACCCAAGTTCTGACTTCCAGCCAGACGCGCGACACAAACACACCCCTCAGACAAGACCTCGGCTCTCAACTGGCCAAAGTACCCTTGAGTCAGGCAGCAAAACCACACAGAGGCTCTGGGGTTGGGAAGGGGGTGGTGGCAGAGGGAACAGCCAGTGGTGTCTACAGATCTGTGATTCTATCTGAATAGAAGGCAATTAGATGCACTTAGGCCTGCATCTTGGCTACCCTTATGTAACGTCTTCCTATTACATCACTGGAGACAACTGCTGTCCTATGCCTGGCACATGGACAACTGAGGAGACGCTGCATGCTCTTATACCACACCTCACTCAGCAGCCTTCCCCATGGAAATGCTGGCCTGAGTAGGAGCCAAAAATAAACCGAGAAGCCAGTCCCTGGGGGACCTGTCATCAGGGATGCCACACACGCACGCATATGCACACACTCAGCCTCACAAAAGCCAGGGAGCCCAGACACACGGCTTCAATGTAGAGACACTGAGTGGCAATCCAAGTGAGACAGATCCTGAATGCTGTGGTAACTCCAGACAATGCAGAGATGTGGGAAGAAACAAACCGAAGCTATGGCATCCACAGGAACCTCCAAATGGAAAGCTGAATGTGAAGCGGCAGGCAGCAGGCCTCACACTCTCCCTCCCAGAGGACCACTGAGGGCCACCACGGCTGAGGAAGCTGCCTGCATTTGGCTTCATTCCAAAAGTTGATTCAAAAGATGGCCATTGATGGGGCAGACACAGCATCTGCACAGGAGACCCGTGGCCAGATGTGCAGTTTCAAGTGGAGAAACTGGCTACTAAGCTAAGGGGTCAGGAGAAAGAGGAAAGGAAGATGCATGTGGAGGCCCAGGCCAACTGCTAGGAGCCCTGGTGGTGCAGTGGGCTTAGTGCTGAACTGCTAACTGGCAGGTTGGTAGTTTGAACCCACCAGCCCCTCCAAAGGAGACAGCTGAGACAGTTTGCCTTATAAAGTTTTACAACCTCAGAAACCCTATGAGACACTTCTACTCTGTCCTAAAGGATCGCTATGAATTGAAGCTGACTCAGTAATCAGTGGGTTTTGGTTTTCAGTTTAGCCAACTGTTTCTTCAAGTCCTAAGGTAAGTTCATTTTGACTGCTGGAAGCCTTGGGAACCAGACCACTGATTCCACTGTTCCAAGAACTTCTTGTTTTGTGTCTGCTGATCATTTTCTTGAAAGTGGCAGGGGCAGGAAAGGATTTGCTGGCCAGCTCATCTCCTGCTGCAGATTTGTTCACAGGAACCATGAAAGAAACAGAGACTGGCATCAAACTGTCACTCACTGTCCTGCAAACAGGAAACTATCGAAGTACTCCAGCACCTACTAAATCCTCCGCATTAAAGAAAGAATTCCATGAAAAATCCCAAGGTGGTAGTTCCTAAAACAAGTTTCCCAAGACAGTCCTGGTGGAGCAGTGTAGGATGAGCACTGGACTGCTAACCCCAAGGTCAGTGGTTCAACCCACCAGCTGCTTCTAAGAAACCCTGTACAGAGTCACTATGAGTGACAACTGACTCAACAGCTCTTAATAATAAGAAGTCAAAACATTATTCAATCAATAATTGGGTTCTCAAATCTCATCACCAGCTTAGTGATGGCGTAGGAGCCAAAATCCAGATGCCCAGCTTGGGCCTAATGGTCTCCTTTACAGGACAGTCCTTTACCTCCATGAAATTTCTAAGAAGAGGGGAGTGAGGAGAGAAAGCTCCCCAAACCACAGTCCTATAAGATCCCAGAAACCACCTGATCACTCTCGCCAGTGGCCAGAAGCAAAGCAGGAGAGGCAAGCATTCAGCTAACCAAGGTCATCTGCCCCTCTAGTTCATAGTGGCTCAGAGCTGAATATTCAATACAAACTTCTAGAAGGATAGGAGTCACCTTCCCTCTCCTACCCCCAATTCCAAATAAACCTATTCCCAAGCCCTAAAAGAACTTGGCTCTGCCACCCATAAACGGATGTACAACCCAGCCCATCCTTGGAACTCCTATGCCCTTTCGTTTTTTATAATGGTAAAGATGACCTCCAAACCATACCCAAGCTTGTGCATTCCAGTGGTTTTCTAGTCTACTCCTAGGTATTTGAAGTCAAACTTGGTGTAATTACACATAGTGGAGGAGCTGAGCAAACTGAACTGTAAACAAAGTGAATCACCAAAGTCAAAATGGACAGGAACATGACAAACATGGCAGCTTCTGAAAATGAAATGGGCCTGCCTGGCTCAAGGACCTAGGACATGAGGCCATGGTACAGAGAGCAGGCGCAGAAAGGAGTTGAAATTCCAAAACCCACAATCCACTAGTAAAGATGGGGGGAAGGGGGAGGGAAGGGCTGTCTGAAAACCCACAGAGAGGCACCCAATATGCAAACACAGTGTATAGCGATAGTCCCCTGCCTGACATAGCAATACTAGTGGTTATGCATAACAAGCATTAGGCTGCTGTGGAGTGGTGGGTTAATGAGCTGGACTGCAAAGTAGGTTTGAATCACAAGGTAGGTGGTTCAACCTCAGGGTTGCTACAGACTTGAAGGCATTTAAACCACAGCAACAATGCTGCAAAAAGCCTTTGATTTTCCAAATACTTTTTGTAAATGAACTTTCAGTGTTCTGTGTCCTGCATCTCTGAGGAGAAGCTGAGGGTGGGGTCCAGACATTGGTGTCTGTGGGTGGGATGCAGGTACATTAGCAACAAAAAGACCCTGCTGACACCAAGTCACTTCTGGCCCCAGCATGTAAGAAACCCAGAGTTACTCCTAAACTGCCACCCCTCCCCCCAAGTCAGGCTGCTCACCATCCCAGCAGCCAAGTCCTGATTCCTGCTTAGAAATATTTGTTTTTGTTTTTGCTTTGAAGGGGAAGGAGGAGAGGAAGAAGGGGTGTCAGATATAAGGGGTGTGTGCCCTGCGTGTAAATCGCTGATAGGAGTTCACACTCGGAAAAACAAGCTATGCAGAGCCACCCAAGCAACCTTGGTTCAAGGTTCCGAGTTTAGGATGCCAAGCCCCTAAAACTGCTTGGGTCACTATTCTCACCCCAACAACACAGGGGAATCTGAATGCTTGAATAGTTCCCCAGTGCTGGAAGAAAACCCTTCAGGTTTCCAAACTGGTTGCTCTCTCTCGTCCCACTGCACTTCAAAGGCATCCAACCCAGTGTCAGTCTCCCCAAGTTCTGAGTCCCTGGCTCTGTGAAGGCTGCTTACTCACAAAGTTGCCTGCAGCCATTAAATAAGGCTGTAAAGGTAGACAAAATAAAAACTGCAAAAGCCGATGGTCTTCTGGCGAACTTCGGGGGGTTTGTACTGCGGTTGCGATCGGCCCCGCCAGCTTTGTTTTGGCGTGCTCACACCCCTCCCTGCCCGCCCCGGCCTTCCTCGCGGGATGCACAATGCAGCTCCTTGGGGATCAGCAAAACGCCGCACTGGTGTAATGCTGAACCAGGAGTTCCCCGCGGCTGTCCGCGAACGCATCTCATCTGTAGACCGTGGCCACGGCACAGCTCTCCGTAAAGTCCCCTCCTGGTCGCCCGGGCCCGGCCCTGGTGCAATGACTATGCACCGAGCGTCCCCTCCGCGGAGGCGCGGCCCAGCCCCTCAGCCCACCGCAGCCACATCATCCGGGCCCGGTCTCGCACGCCAGCCAAGAAGCTTTCCTACTCCCTCCACCCCCCAGACAGTAGGACCCCAGCGCCCTGCACCCCGAGGCACCCCCGCCCGTGCCCCAGTGTCTCCCGGCTCAGGCGCCGCTGCACCCCGGGTACCCGCGCCCCCGTGCCGTCCGGCCTAGCCGCCGCTGCACCCCGCGCCACCCCCGACCCCGGCCCGCACCTTGGTCTCCTTCACGTGCTGCTTGACGCCCTCCGGGTACCACTGGACACGCACGTAGCCGCGGCGCAGCGGGCTGGTGCGGCCCTCCTCGTGCCCGGGGCCGCAGGCCTCCGAGCAGCCCGAGCTCCCGCGGCCCTCCTCCTCGCCCTCCGAGTCCGAGTCCTCGCCGTGGATGAGGCGCACCAGCCCGAAGTGCACCGAGCCGCGGTAACGGCCCGACACCAGGTCGTGCGAGAACAGCAGGCGCTGTGAGCCGGCTTCGGGGCCAGAGTCCGAGGACGGCCCGGAGACCGAGTCCGGGCCGGGGGCTGAGGCCGGGCCGAGGGCCGCGTCCGGGGCCGGGGCCGCGTCCGAGGCCGGGGCTGGGGCCTGGGCGAGAGCGGGAACTGCAGGCGCTGGGGCTGCGGGGTCCGCCATAACGGCTGTGCGCGAGTGTCGGGCGGCGGCAGCGGCAGCAGCGGCGGCAGCGAGCGAAGCGCAGGGAGGCGGGGCCAGAGGGCGCCGGGGGCGGGGCCACGGCGCGCTGACGTGGCCCTACGTGCCTCCGTCGTCAGGGAGCCGAGATGCGGTTGCTAGGAGCGACTGCATGGTCGCTAGGGGACGCTGAGGATGCTGCGAGGGACAAGGATAGAATCCACGAGGGAGAGGCGGAGCCGGAGGTGGAAAAGGAAAGACGAGGAAAGGAGTAAAGGGGAGAGGGCAGGGGTGAGGCCCGAGGAGGAAGAAGTGGAAGGAGTCACCAAGGAAAAGGGGAGTGCCTGAGGTGGGGCCGAGGAAGGTCAGGTGACTGTCAACAACATTTAATGAACTCCCTGGGCGTCTCCAGCCGTGCCCTAGGCTCGACAGGGACAGAAAAAGACACCGTCCCTGTCCTCTTAGTGTTTACAGTCTAGTTGTGGGAACAAAACATGTGTACATTAAATAGCTAAAAAAACAACTCTAGGGCCGCTTGCAAGCAAGGCTATAAAAGACACAGTGTATCTAGACTGCACTATGTGTATTAGGGAAGGTCAACTCCACGACACTAGCAACAACAAAGCAAAGCTTGGCAGGTCATGACCCCTCAAGGGTTAGTCAGGAGACCTAGAGAACAGTCAGAAAGAGAAACAAGTATCAGGGATCCCAGTGCTTTGCTATAAACCCAGCTAAGTGAATACAAAGCCCAGGGAGATTTAGTGTGCATGACAAGACGTAGTTACGAATGGGAGCCATGGATTCAGACTTTTGGTCCTGTGGATTCCTGGTGTGACACTGTAGGATAAGCACTGGACTGCTAGCCACAAGGTTGCAAGTTCAAACCCACCAGCCACTCCTTGGAAACCCTATAAAGGGTCAGTGAGTTGGAACCGAGTCAGTGGTACTTAACAACAACAATACCAATGTATCAAGGTAGACAAACAGATAAATGACTTCACAACGATCAAGAGAAATTAAATGATATACAACTGGCTCTGGTATATAACTTGCTCAATAAAGTTGAAACGTATTTCAAAACACTCGATCTAGACTAAAATTCTAAATTGGCAGATTTGATGTATGCATTGTCTGCTCCATGTTGCCACTTTAAAATATAAAAAGCAGTTATATATACATTTTTTAAGTTTTTATTGTGAATTGAGTGATCATTTACATGGGAGAACATCAGCTTTACATTCATCCTATTGTATTTTGTTTCATTGCAATGACTACAAGCCCCTCCATGCATCATCATTCAACAGTATTTGCTTCCATTCCCTCTGGTTTATTTATTTTTTTTTTATGTACACCGAAGCACTCAGGAATATATAACCATTCAAACAACCAAAGGGCATACCCTGCAAGCCTGCCCCCTGGCCACCAGTACGCAGTTCCTCTCCTTCCATGAATCTAGAGTCCCAGCCACTCATCATCTCTGCCTCCATCTCTGGTGTTGCTGCTTCTCTGGATAGGATCCCACACTACACTCTTCTCCCTTGATGGTCCCAGGGTCCTCCGCTCCTGGACTGCAAGATCAGCCACTTCCCTCATTTTGTTACAAAACTTCTACCTTTACATTTGCAACAATCGCAGTCAGCCCTGATAACAAATATTCATCATTGAACCACACGAGTCTTATCCCCATCTCCTTTCACCAGCCCTGTCTAGACAGGTTGAAACTCACTCAGTGGAGATTCTACCTTCCCCTGCACCCTCTGAAACTAAACTCCCTCTTGAAAACTAAACTCCCTCTTGAAAACTCTGTGACTATGTCCTTGTCCATGGGCTCAGGAGTCCCCAGGTCTCACCATACTGCTGGACAACCAGTTCTCACTCCAAGAGTCTATTGAACGTGGTTGGACTCTGCCCACATCTTCATTGCTGCTTTTCCCCCACTTACCCTTATCGCTAGACCAACGTGATCACAAGCAAGATTACTCACTTCGTGCCTTTATACCCCCCACCCCCCATTTTAGGAAGCCAATGTCTAAGTTGCCCATCCCTGTCAACACTGTGTACAGAGGGGATGGGAATGATCTTTGCTATGAAGATTTGCTCCCTCTTTTAAGCTACTACATCCATAAGTATAGGTCAAGTTCATCATATTGTAGTGGGTTATACTTTTTTTCCTCTTCTTTCTTCCTCTAGTCAAATTCTGATCATCCAGCCATTGAAGGTAAGTCAAATCTGCAAGTATGGGTGTTCTTGTACATCTCCCCTCACTTCATATCAGCTGACCACATCACTCTCTGCTCTAGCCCTCTGTGACTATGTCCTTGTCCATGGGCTCAGGAGTCCCCAGGTCTCACCATACTGCTGGACAACCAGTTCTCACTCCAAGAGTCTATTGAACGTGGTTGGACTCTGCCCACATCTTCATTGCTGCTTTTCCCCCACTTACCCTTATCGCTAGACCAACGTGATCACAAGCAAGATTACGTGCCTGCTCATGTATTCCCTTTGAGTTTCAGTCTTGGAAGGGAGGTTGCCCTGAAGGGACTTGATTGCTTGCCTTGATGGCTTCCCGGTGAACAACTGGTTTGTTCTTGTGGTAGTCAATCAGACTAAAAAGCAGTTATATCTGAATGTGTCACCTTAGTAAGGTCCTAAAACTTTAGATACTGTCTCAGAGGGTAGATTCATAACAAGTTGTTGTTAAAAGGAAATAGAATGTTCAAGATATGACCTATCATGGATTGAATTGTGTCCCTCCAAAATATGTGTCTCTCATACTTCAGACATATTGTCAGGAGGGACCAGTCGCTAGAGAAGGATATCATGTTTGGTAAGGTGGAGGGTCAGAGAAAAAGAGGAAGACCCCCAACGAGATGGATTAGCCAAGTGGCAGCATCAATGGGCTCAAGCGTGGCAACAATAGTGAGGTTGGCCCAGGACTAGGCAGTGTTTCATTCTGTTGTGCTTAGGGTCGCTATGAGTTGGTACTGACTCGATGGCACCTAACAACAACAACAAAATACGGTCAGTTTAGCTGGGCCATGATTCTCAATGGTTTGGCAGTTATGTGATGATCCCATTTGATGTAATCAACCAGTAAGAGGATCAAAGATGAGCTTGCTGTTATTGTTAGGTACCCTCCAGTTGGTTCTGACTCATAGGGACCCTGTGTAGGTTTCCAAGGAGTGGTTGGTAGGTTTAAATTGTCAACTATGTGGCGAGCAGTCAACTTCTTATCCTATAGCTCCACACCAGGGGTCCTAAGGGTAGACTGTTCTTGAGAGTTTGTTGTTGTTAGATGTCAGTCTCGACTCATAGCAACCCTATGTATAACAGAATGAAACACTGCCCGGTCTTGCATCAAATCACAATTGTTGTTACAGTTTACCCCATAGCTACGGCCACCATGCCAGTCCTTCTCATTGGGGGGTCTTCCTCTTCTTCTCTGACCCTCTGCTTTACCAAGCAGGATGGTTCCTCCTGATAATATGTCCTAAGTATGAGAAAGGAAGTCTCTCCATCCTGGCTTCCAAGGAACATTCTGGCTATGCTTCCTCTAACACAGATTTTTATATTCTTCTGGCATTCCATGGTACTTTTAATTATTCTTCTCCAACACCATAACTCAAATGTATCGATTTTTCTATGACCGTCTTTATTCATTGTCCAACATTCACATACATGCATATGTTGTTGTTGTTGTTGTTAAGTGCTGTTGAGTCGATCCCGACCCATAGCGACCCTGTATAGGGATTACAAGGAGAAGCTGGTGAGCTTGAACCACTGACCTTGCAGTTCAAACAACTTTGCAGTCTGACGCATTAGCCTATGAGGCTACTGAAAATACCATGGCCTGGCTCAGGCATACCTTAATCCTCAAACTGGCATCTTTGCACTTGAGTACTTTAAAGAGATCCTGTGCAGCAGATTTACCTAATGCAATACATCCTTTGATTTCTTGACTGCTGCTTCCATGAGTGTTGATGGTGGATCTAAGCAAAATGAAGTCTTCGACAACTTCAATCTTTTCTCCATTTATCATGGTATTATTTATTGGTTCAAGTGTGAAGATTTTTGTTTTCTCTACCTTGAGATGCAATGAATACTAAAGGCTGTGGTCTTTGATTTTCATCAGTAAGTGTTTTAAGTCCTCTTCACTTTCAGCAAGCAAGGTTGTGTCATCTGCATATCACAAGTTGTTAATGAATCTTCCTCCAATCCTGATGCCACGTTCTTCATCTAAGATGATTTGCTCATCATGCAGATTGAAGAAGTATGGTGATAGGATGCAACCCTGTCATACACCTTTCCCAGTGTTAAACTATTCATGTTTCCCTTGTTCTAGTCACACAACTGCCTCTTGGTCTATGTGCAGATTCCTCATGAGTACAATGAAGTGCTCTGGAATCCCCGTTCTCCACAATGTTGTCAATAGTTGTTGTGATCCACATAGTCAGAAAATTTTGCGTAGTCAATGAAGTGTACGTAGACATCTTTCTGGTATTGTCTGCTCTCAGCCAAGATCCATCTGACATCAGTAATGATATCCCTCATTCCATGTCCTCATCAGAATCTGGCTTGAACCTCTGGCTGTTCCCTGCCAATGTACTGTTGCAGCAGTTTTTGCAAAACTTTACTTGGATATAATATTAATGATATTATCCAGTAATTTCTGCATTCCATTGGGTCACCTCTCTTTGGAATGGGCACAAATATGGATCTCTTCGAGTCAGTAGTTGTCTTCAGGCAGCTGTCTTCCAAATTTCTTAGTATAGATGAGTGAATGCCTCTGGTGTTGTATCAGTTTGTTGAAAGATTTCAATTTGTAGTCCATAAATTCCTGTTCTTTGCCTTCAGTTCATCTTGGACTTCTTCCTTCAGTACCACTGGCTCTTGATCATATGCTAGCTCTTGAAATGGCTGAACATGGACCATTCCTTTTTGGTACAGTGACTGTAGCATCTTCTGATGTTTTTCTGCATTGCTCAATACTTTGCCCATTGTTGTTGTTGTTAAGTACCGTGGAGTCAGTTCCGACTCATAGTGACCCTGTACAGGGTTTCTGAGGCTATAAATCTTTACGGGAACTGAAAGCCTTATCTTTCTCCTGTGGAACGGCTGGTAGTTTCGAACTGCTGACCTTGAGGTTAACCACTACACTACCAGAGCTCTTTAGAATCCTTCCATTTTTTCTTTAGTTTTTTCAGTTTGAAAATGCTGAGTGTGTTCTTCTCTTTTGTTTTCTAACTCCAGCTCTTTGCACATTTCGTTGTAATACTTGACTTTGTTTTCTTGAGCTGACCTTTGAAATTTTCTGTTCAGTTCTTTTACCTCTTGTGTCTTCCATTTGCTTTAGTACCTCAATGCTGGAGAGCAAGTTTCAGAGTCTCTTCTGACATCCATTTTGATCTTTTCCTGATTTATTGTCTTTTGCTCTATTTCTCGATGTCATCCCACAACTCTTCCGGTCTTCAGTTACTAGTGTCTAAAGCATCAAATCTGTTCTTGAGATGATCTCTAAATTCAGGTGGGATATGTTCAAAGTCATATTTTGCCTCTTGTGGATTTGTTTTAATTTTCTTCAGCTTCAGCCTAACTTTGCATATGAGCATTTGATGGTCTTTTCCACAATCTGCCCTGGCCTCTTTTTAGCTGATGGTATGGAGCTTTTCCACCGTCTCTTCCCACAGATATAGTCAGTTTGATTCCTGTGTATTCCATCTGGTGAGGTTCATGTGTATAGTCATCTTTTATGTGGTTTGAAAAAGGTATTTACAACGAATAAATCATTGATCTTGCAAAATTCTACTGTGCGATCTCTAGCATCATTTCTATCACCAAGGCTATATATATTTCCCAACTACTGATCTTCCTCTGTTTCCAACCTTTGCATTCTAATCACCAGGAATTATCTATACATCTTGATTATGTTTGATCAATTTCAGACAGAAGATGTAACACTGTCATAAGTTGGTAAAATTCTTCAATTTCATAATCACTGGCTTTAGTGGTTGGTACATAAATTTAAATAATAGTGGCATTAACTGGTCTTGTTGTTGTTGTTGTTGTTGTTAAGTGCCGTCGAGTCAGTTCTGACCCATAGCGACCCTGTAGAGGGTTTACAAGGTCTTCCTGTATACTTCACGATAGATCTTGACATTTTCTTTCTGATGCCATTCTTCTTCAGTTTGCCATTTCTGGCATAGTAAACTATATGATTGTCAGATTCAAAATGGCCAATGCCAGTCCATTTCAGCTCACTAATGCCTAGAATATCTATGTTTATGCATTCCACTTCATTTTTTTTACAACTTCCTTCAGTTTATTAATGGATGTTTACAACTGCTTCTCTTTGCTTTGAGTTTTGCCCCATCAGCAAATAAAGGTCCTAAAAATTTTACTCCCTTCTTGTCATCATGGTCAACTCTACCTTGAGGAGGCATTTCTTCCCTAGTCATATTTTGAGTGCCTTCCAACCTGAGAGGTTTCTCTTCTGGCACTATATCTGACAACATTCTGGTGCTCTGCATCATGTTTCAGTATCCAATATTCTGGTGCTAGCTGACCATGTTTCACTGCTATTTGTAAGGTTTTTAGTGGTTAAACATTCAGAAAGAGTCCACCCCTCCTTCTTCCTGGTCTTTTTCAGCTCAGCTGAAGCCTGTGATTCTGCCACTACTTAAAAATATCGCTGGTGTAGCTTTCAGCATCACAGCAACACACAAGCCACCACAGTCCAACAAACGGACAGACAAGCAGTGGTTTTTGATGATGACTCCCTCTTTCTCCTGCTCATTTCTCTCTCCTTTTATGATGAATTTAAGGGTAGCAGGACCCTGATCTGATGTCAGGGAGTTTCCCAGAGGTGTGCCTTATAGCCGCTTATATCCTGTTGTTGTTGTTAAGTGCCTTCAGGTTGGTTCTGACTCATAGTGACCCTGTGCAGGGTTTCAAGGGAGCAGCTGGAGAATTTGACCTGCCAATCTTCAGGTTCAATCCGACCTTGCAGTCCAGTGCATTATCCCACAGTACTACACCAGGGCTCCACAAAAGGTAAAAGGAGAGAAAAATGAGCAGAGGAAGAGGGCCTACTACCCCCAAGAAAGAAGAACTGGGATTAGAGTGAGGCATCATTTGGACCTGGAGACCCTGCACTGTGAAGCTCCTAGGTCCTGGAAAAGGTTGATGCTAAGACACAGGCTTCTTGTTGTTGTTAAGTGCCATCGAGTCAATTCCAACCCATAGAGACCCTGTATAGGGTTTCCAAGGAGCAGCTGGTGAGCTTGAACCACTGTTCTTGCAGTTCAAACGACTTTACAGTCTGACGCATTAGCCCACAGCGCCACACCAGGACTCCAAGACATACTGGGCCTGAAATGCTAAAAGGATACAAGACCCTATCTCCAGAGTGGGTGCTCTGAGTTTGGACTCCTAGCCTTCTAAACAGGAAGAGAATACATTTCTGTTTGTTAAAGTGACCCACTGGTATGTCTGTCATAGTAGTACTAGACAACTAGGGCATGGTCCTAGCCTTTGTCAGTCTAAATCATCCCCCAGTCCACCGCCATATTCTTCTGCAAAACCATCAATGACAAACTACTGGATATTCCAGTATTTAAGTTCTTCAAATCTGTGTTGGAAGAAATGAAGCCAGAATGTTCCTCTTAGGCCAGGATGATGAGATTTAATGTCCCATACTTCAGACAAATTATCAGGAGGGTCAAGTCCCTGGAGAAGGACATCATGTTTGATAAAGGAGACGGTCAGCATAAAAGACAAAGTCTCCCATTGACATGAATTGGCACAATGGCAACCACAATGGGCAACAATGAGTAACAATTGTGAGGTTGGTGTAGGACCGGGCAGTGTTTTGTTCTGTTGTGCAAGGGGATGCTATGAATCAGAAGCAACTCAACAGCACCTAACAACAAAAACAAATTCTTTAAAAAGGCAGGCTTCTTGTCTCTGGGTACTTTACAGGTAACTGACAATAAGGAACTAGACTCATAGAAAGCTTATAAGAACACATATGACACATAGATGCAATGTACATACTTCCTGCACATTGAGTGCAGAAGATACCTCGGGCTGAGTATGTATAGAGTTAATCTTGTGAAGTGCCATTAAGTCAGTTTCAACTCATAGTGACCCTGTTTAGGGTTTCTGAGGAGTGGGTGGGTTTGAACCACCAACCTTGCAGTTAGCAAACGAGTTCTTTTCATATAGCTCCATACCAGGACTCCTATTTATAGAGTTGTTGTTGTTAAGTGCTGTCAAGTTGGTTCTGACCCATAGTGACCCTGTATAGGGTTTCCAAGGAGCAGCTGGTGAGCTTGAACCACCGACCTTGCAGTTCAAACGGCTTTGCAGTCTGGTGCATTGACCCACAGCGCCACACCAGGACTCCTATATAGTTGTTGTTGTTGTTGTTAAGTACCATGGAGTTGGCTCCAACTCATAGTGACCCTACATAGGGTTTCTGAGGTGATAAATCTTTACAGAAGCAGAAAGCCTCATCTTTCTTCTGCGGAAGCACTGGTGGTTTCGAACTGCTGACCTTGAGGTTAGCAGCCTGTCTCTTAACCACTTCGCTACCAGAACTCCTTTCTTTATAGAGTACTGATGTACTCTATAATGAGTTTAGGGTGGTTGTCTTTGGACCACACCTTATAAAATGTGTGTATTGAGATACAGAAACAAGCAAGGGCATTTGAACTAAAGGGGAGTTAGGATACTATTTTAGTGACAAAACTGGCTTCTTAAATCATGATCTCCCCATCCCATACCATAACACAGACCCTTTATTATGTCCTGTCTGGAATCACTTCTGTGAGGACACTGTTTCTACTCCTTCCTCCTCCCCGGTAAGGACCTGGGAGGCTTACGAGCAATAACATAGTAACTTCTGTTCTCCTACCAAACCCTTGTGTACCTGTCTCTTTGGCCCTGATAATCTAACACTTCTTGAGCACCAATTCTTGGCCACACTCCTTTACATACATACATTGTTTGTTACCACAACCCTGGATCTACAAGGAGACTTCAGAAAGTGTATGGAACAATGGAATGAAAAGATAACAGATTACACACACACACACACACACACACAAATTTAGGTGTAGTTAAGTGATTTTAAGGAGCCCTGGTAGTGTTGTGGGGTACATGTTGGGCTGTTGACACCAAGATCACCAGTTCGAATCATCAGTTCTAATCTTTGCAGGAGAAAGATGAGGCTTTTTGCTCCTGTAAAGATTGATGACCTCAGAAAGCCAACACAGGGTTACTATTAGTTGGAACCGACTTGAGAGCATACAGCAGCACCAAGCCCATTTTACCAGTGAGGAAACATGGCACAAGAAATTCAGTATGTAGGGTCACAAGCTAGTAACTATACAGCCAAGATGGAAACACAGGATTCCTGATTCTAAGTGAAAGGGCTGCTCTCTTCACAGTTGCTGAGGGGAGTCCATGCCTGTGTATGGCGGGGAGGGCTGGAAAGGGGGTAGTAGTGGGGACAATCCCTTAGACTAAAGGGGCAGGAGAGTCTATGTCCTACCATTTTTGTTTTCTGTGAAAAATCCAAGTGTATTTTCCATTGAACTCCAGCTTACACCTGGGTTTGCTTCATTATCAAAGTCATCCCCTTCCCTCTCTAACTGTTAAGTAGAATTTGCCCTCTTGGACAATGTACCATGTTTATTCTGTGGCTTTCTTGTAACAACAGCTAATAATAGCTTCCATTACTGAGTCTCGTCACTTCATGCCAGGTACTATAGTCTGAGTGCTTCACATAGATTATTTTACTGAGACTCACATGAGCCTTGTGGGGCGGTGGGAGAGAGAAGAGGAGGTGAAGAGAATGGTCCCCCTTTTTGTGAAGCACCATGCCATGCAGTGTTGCCCCCAGCTCAGACTATGGGTAACCATTAATAGTTTCAAACGCTGCCCTCACCTTCCTTTTGAGCACATGAATCAGGTCGGGTCTTAATTTATTTTGGTGCCAAAAAGGAACCTTGGTGGGGCAGTAACTACACAATCAAAAGGCTGGTCCAGTGATTAGAACTCCACAGTGGCTCTATGGGAGAAAACCGTGGCAGGCAGCTTCCATAAAGACTTACAACCTTGGAAATGTCCATAAAGACTTATAACCTTGGAAGCCTTATGGGGCTGCTCTACTCTGTCCCTATGGTCACTGTGAGTTGGATTTGACTTGATGACAAGTGTCCTGGTGTGGCGCTGTAGGATAAGCACTAGACAGCTAACCGCACTGTTGACAGGTCTAACCCAAGAGTCGCTCCTCAGAAACCCTATACAAGGTCATCAAGTAGGTCGGAACCAACTTCATGGCACTCATCAATAACAGCATAGATACTTACGGAGTCCTGGTGTGGCTCTGTTTGATAAGCACCGGACTGCTAATCGCAAGACTGGCAGTTCAAATCCACCAATTGCTCCTTGGAAACCCTATACGGGGTCCTATGAGTCAGAACCAACTGGAAGGTACACAGCATCAGTACAATGCTTGGTACAACATTGGGGCTCAATAATGTGGCATCTTCAAGACCTAAGATGCTTGTATCCCCGACACACACCAAAGTGAAGCTGTGTATGGGGTGCAGCCCTCTTTGGTTCTTTCCCGGTCTTTCTCAAGCTATCTGATCTCCATTCAAGCCCCTCCAGTTGCTCCCACTTGGTACCACATCTAACTCAGGAAACTTCTGCCCATTTCTCCATGTCCTTCAGTAGTCATGCTCAGACCTGGACGCTCTGGGCAAGGTTCAAGGCTCAACTCCTGACCAGATCCAGCACCCAGCCACAATCTCTGTGCGTCCAGGTGGTTTTTACTTTTTATAATTATTAGAGGATGTTGTTAAGTGAAGCTGAGTCAGTCCCAACTCATAGCGATCCTTATAGAGTTTCCAAGAACCAAGTGGTAAGTTTGAACTGCCAACCTTGCAGTCAGCAGTCCAATTGTTAGGAGTAGAAAGGAGAAAACCAGACTGAATCCCTCAGTGGAGAAATCCATGGGTTCTCATGGCCCCAACACCCAGCCCTTGATGGGCAATAGGGATGTTTCTCAGAGATGTTTCTCAGTTTTGCTTATTTACCAAGGAGCTGGCCTGAAACAGAGCCAGCCTGGCCAACACTCCCCTTGTAACGAGGTGGGTGGGGCACAGGGGCAGCAGAGGGAACTATCTTGGGGAAACAGGCCCTATCTCGTCCCTATCTTAACCAGCCAGACCCACTAAGAGTCCTGAGGGAGTCCCTGCTCGCCTGGCCTCTGCAAGCCTCACTCCTTCCAACCTGGAGTGAGTGTTGAGGGGTTCCAGGGTGTTTTCTACACCAAGAGCTACAGCTGGGCAGCGTTGCAGCCTGAGGAGTTCTCCTACGCCCCCTTGTGGTCAGATGGAGAAACACCCCCTCCTGAAAGCCGCTCAAGAATGTTGTTGTTGTCAGGTGCCATCGAGTCGGAACCGACTCATAGCGACCCCATGCACAGCAGAACGAAACAATGTCCGATCCTGGGCCAACCTCACTA
>NW_006408650.1:6146631-6149253 GCF_000296735.1 Chrysochloris asiatica | reverse complement strand
GGTAAACATCCTTCTGATATTCTCTGCTTTCAGCCAAGATCCATTGGACATCTGCAATGATATCTCTCATTCCATGGCCTCTTCGGAATCCAGCTTGAACCTCTGGAAGTTCTCTGTCAATGTATGATTGTAGCTGTTTCTGTGTTACCTTGAGCAAAACTTTACTCCCTCAAGAATGACGGACTCTGAATGTTAAAGTGTCCTCCTTGCCTCTGGAGCCACACTCCCCTTTTCTGGAGACCCTGGAAGAACTATGGGACTTGTCTGTGGTCACCCTGTGGTACAGTCAGGTCAGGAGCTGGATCTGCTGGCCCTCAGTCATTCTTACTCCCGACCCTGGGTATGGACTTCCACCTGGTTCTGGAAGCTTCACTCAACAATGAAAGATTAAGCAATAAGCCTCCAGTTTTCCTTTTAACTGAAGACATAGGGAAGAGGGTTGGAAAGACCACTGGATCAGCTCAAGAGTCAGTAAGTCTTTTTTCCCCCTTTGTCTTTCTCTGGTATATTTATGGAGCCCTGATGGTCAGCATCTCCATCTGCCAGCCGCTAAGCAGGAAAAAGATGAGGCTGTCAGCTTCTACAAAGATTTACAGCTTCAGAAACCCTAGACAGGGTCGCTGTGAGTTAGAATTGACTGACAGCATTGAGAATTGACATATGTAAGAATATCTTCTGTCAAACCTGTATAGATTCTCCTCCCGACACCTGTTCAGCTTGAGTGTCTATGTATCTACTTGTAGATTGCAATTACTGTTATGGTAAGTTGTGTGTGTAATAGTATTGACCTGTTGCCTTTAACTCTGATGTTCCTCCCAGTATCTTCTTTGATCTTCATTGGGTTTTTTTTTCTGACCTTCCCCTATTGTATATTGCCTTCCCCTTCTCCCAAGTTAAAGTCTACCCTGTAATTAGTGATTTAGTCTCTCTCCCCATTCCACCACTGTTTTTGTTGTTGTTATGTGCCATGGAGTCGGTTCCAACTCATAGCGACCCTGTACAGGTTTCTGAGGCTGTAAATCTTTACGGGAGCAGAAAGCCTCATCTTTCTCCCGCGGAACAGCTGGTAGTTTTGAACTGCTGATCCTGAGGTTCTCAGTCTGATTCGTAACCACTATGCTACCAGAGCTCCTTCTTCCACCACTAGTAACCATCAAAGAGTGTTTCTTTTTGTGCAAAAACCTTCTCTTGACTTTTGACAATAGTGGCCTCATACAATGTTTTTCCACTGGTGATTGACCTCTTTTCATGCCGTATATTGTCCTGTGGGTTCATCCATGGGGTGAAGTGTTCTGAAAGTTGTTTCATATCGTGCAGTATTCTATGGCATGTGTGTGTACCAAAGTTTGTTTTGGGCAAGGAGTCTTATGGGCTCACTTAAAAATAACTTACAACCATTTCTGGTAGCGTAGTGGTTACGAACCGGGCTGCTAACCTCAGGGTCAGCAATTCGAAACTACCAGCTCTGCCACAGAAGAAAGATGAGGCTCTCTGCTCCTGTGAAGATTTACAGCCTCGGAAACGCTGTACAGGGTTGCTATGAGTCAGAACCAACTCCATGGCACATAACCATTTCTGTAGTCATGGTCATAAGATAAATCAGAGGCAGGACTTTTAAGTCTTTTTACAAAATTAATGACTTCTGCCTACTTACTGAGGTGTGAATTATGAGCTTAAAATATCTGAAAAATGAAAGAACATGACATCACACAGGAGGATAAATACCATGGAAGAACATCTAAATCTATGCTGCAAGTTATTTCCACCAAAAAGTCACAATTCTCTTTAATAGTCAGTAAAGCATCTTGCTAATGCTGTCTATGGGTTAAAGTACCACAGGCTGCCAAAAGACCAAACTCATCTGTGTTGGAAGAAGTACAGTCAGAATGATGCTTCTTGAAAGCCAGGATGACCACAGACTTCATCTCTCATACTTCGGACCTGTTGTCAGGAGAGAGCGGTCACTGGAAAAGGATGTCGTGTTTGGTAATGTGGAGGGTTGGGGTAAAAGAGGAAGACCCCTAATAAGATGGATTGGCACAGTAGCAGCAGCAGTGGGCTCAAAGGTAACAGCTGTGAGGTTGGCCCCGGACCAGGCGGTATTTCGTTCTGTTGTGCATAGGATTGCTATGAGTCAGTACCGACTTGATGGCACCTAACAACAACAATAAGGGTTATCTGGTGTTGTAGGGTCCGCACTGAACTGTGAACCACAAGGTTGGCAGTTCTAACCCACTAGCTGCTCCTCAGAAACTCTATACTGGGTCACTAGGAGTTGGACTCTATGGCACTTAACAACAACAAAGGGAGTCTTGTTGTGGTGCTATAGAATAAGTGGACTGCTAGTCATAAGGTTTTACCTTCTCAAGCTGATCTTTGAAATTTTCTGTTCAGCTCTTGGACCGCCTTATTTCTTGCATTTGCTTTAGCATCTCTACGTTAGAGAGCAAGTTTCAGTGTCTCTTCTGACATCCATTTTGACCTTTTCCTTCTTTCTTGTCTCCTTAATGACTTTTTGCTCTCTTCATGTATTATGTTCTTGATGTCATCCCACAACTCTTCTGGTCTTCGGTCTTTAGTGTTTAATGTATCAAATCTGTTCTTCAGATGATCTCTAAATTA
>NW_006408650.1:6128595-6144556 GCF_000296735.1 Chrysochloris asiatica | reverse complement strand
CTTAAAACATTAACTGATGAAGATCAAAGAGCACAGCCTTCAGTATGGATTACATCTCAATGTCAAGAAAACAAAAATCCTCACCACTGGACCAATAATCAACATTCTTATCAACAGAGAAAAGATTGAAGTTGTCAAGGACTTCATTCTTCTTGGATCAACTAAAAATACTCACAGAAGCAGCAGTCAGGAGATCAAACGACGTATTGCATTAGGCAAATCTGCTGCACAAGACCTTTTTAAAGTGTTGAAGAGCAAAGATATCAGCTTGAGGACTAAGGTGCACCTGGCCCAAGCCATGGTATTTCCAATAACCTCATACATATGCGAAAGCTGGACAGTGAATAAGGAAGACTGTAGAATAATTGATGCCTTTAAATTATGGTGTTGGAAGAGAATATTTAAAGTGTCATGGGCTGCAAAAAGAACCAACAGATCTGTTTTGGAAGAAGTGCAACCAGAGTGCTCCTTGGAGGCCAGGATGGCCAAACTTCGTCTCTCATACTTTGGACATGTTGTCAGGAGGGAACAGTCGCTGTAGAAGGATATCATGTTTGGTAAGGTGGAGGGTCAGAGAAAAAGAGGAAGGCCCCCCAATGAAATGGATTGATCAAGTGGCAGCATCCATGGATTCAACCATGGAAACAATAATGAGGTTGACCCAGGATCGGACAGTGTTTCATTCTGCTGTGCATAATGTCGCTATGGGTCGGTACTGACTCAGTGGCACCTAACAACAAGACATATGGTTTGTGTTTCAAACCCACCAGCTACTCCTTGGAAACCCTATATGGAATCGTCATGAGTCAGAACTGACTTGACAGTATTTAACAATAACCAGTCACCCTTCTGGTCTGCAAATGAGCCCACCCCATGAATTAATTTTCAGCCAACAACAGGTAGGTCTATAAGGAGAACAGTAACACTAGGGAGGTAGGCATACCTTAGAGATTAAAAGGGCAGCATTTGCCCAAAGTTCAGAAGAATTAGGAGAGAAGGTGGAAGGGAAACAGGAAACACAAGGCAGGAGTGGAATAAGGGATGTTTCACTGTAAAGACTGCAGTCAATGATGTGACACACAATATGTATGAACTGTTGACTGGAAAATGGATCTGCTCTGTAAACCTTTACTCAATTTGCAATAAAAAAATTTTAAGAAAATAAAATGATGATGTTGTTGTGTGTTGTTGAGTTGGTCCTGGTTCATAGCAACCCTGTAGAGGGTTCCCGAGAGTGGGTGGTGGTGGACTTTGAACTGCTGACCTTGCAATTAGCAGTCCAGTGTTTATCCTGTAGTGCCACACCAGGGCTCAAAAAATAAAAATAGAAGTCAATAAAATGTAACGGGAATTAGAAAATAAAGTAACGATAGGTCTTACTGACTCGACCTAAGACATGCTATCAATGTAAAATACGTTCCACATTTTAAAAACTCAGTATGGAAAAATAAAAGAATGTAGAATAGCTCATTAATAACCTTGATATTGATTATTTGTTGAAATGACAGTATTTTAAATATGTTGTTATTAGGTGCCATCCAGCTGGTTCTGACGTGTAACAACCTTATACAGAATAGAATGAAATACCGCCCGATCCTGCACTAGCCTCGCTATCGTTGCTACACTTAAACCCATTGCCGCTGCTACTGTGCCAATCCATTTCATTGGGGGTCTTCCTCTTTTTCGATGACCCCTCTACTTTACCAAGTGCCAGGGTCTGGCCTCGGCAAGGGGGTGAGGACCTGAAGATGGGGTATCCGGTGACGATAGCGAGAGCGAGAGAGAAAACAGACACACAGAAGGCAGAGAAAACAGATACAAAGAAGACAGACACACAGGCTTGATGCAAGCTGCCAGACAGACTGCTCAGTGGCAGACATTGCACCCAAAACTAACTCTAGGTGGGATGTCTGGAGGGGCGAGAGAGAAAGAAACATTCGGAGACCAGAGCGGATACAAGCTGACAGGCAGATAGTCCTGCTGCCAAAAATGCACCCAGAACTATCTCTACCCCAGTCTTTTATTAACTTTTTTCAGGAAGAGATCTTTACAGAAGAAGAATGGGATTATTCAGATAAGATAATGGCTTAATGATTCACAGAGACAATCTTTTAAGATAAATTAAGCCAGTAAGCCTTACTTAAACCAATATTCCTTTCTTCCTTACTGGGTTTAACCTTCACTTGGATCAAACTGATTGAACCTAGGGTGGTCCGAGGGAGTTGCTCCCATTGTCCTTAATCCCGTATTCCCAGAATTTACCACTCTACCCCAAGTGAATATACCCCGGGCAGTTCCTCTCCAGAGCCTCCCTGCTTAATCCCAGTAAACCTGTCCTTGTTCGTCCTCTGAGGAAGTTTTGCTGCCTTGGTTCTAGGGGGAAAATCTTGACCTTAGAAACTTAGGGGAATATTGCATTTCTCTGTGGACATCCAGGGCTCATGTTTGGAATTAAATAAATATAACTGAACACTAAAATGAAAAACAATTTGCTATTAACTGCCAAGTGGCTAGATCTGTTACACTTGGGCCTATAGGGCCTCGAACCTCTGCACGATCTGCAACAACCAACCATGATGTCCTTCTCCAGGGACTGGTGCCTCCTGAAAATATGTCCAAAGTATGAGAGCTGAAGTCTGGCCATATTGGCTTTCAAGGAGCACTCTGGCTGTACTTCTTCCA
This sequence comes from Chrysochloris asiatica, assembly GCF_000296735.1. Taxonomy (NCBI): domain Eukaryota; kingdom Metazoa; phylum Chordata; class Mammalia; order Afrosoricida; family Chrysochloridae; genus Chrysochloris; species Chrysochloris asiatica. Next base: position 6,141,874 of record NW_006408650.1, on the reverse strand, counting down.
ACACAAATTTGTTTGTTCTTCTGGCAGCCCATGGTGCTTTTAATATTCTCTTCCAACACCGTAACTCAAAGCACCAATTCTTCTATGGACTTCTTTATTCAATGTCCAACTTTCACATGTATACGAAGTTATTGAAAATGGCATGGCTTGGGTCAAGTACACCTTAATCCTCAAACTGACATCTTTGCTCTCAGCACTTTAAAGAGGTCTTGTGCAGCAGATTTTCCCAGTACAATATGTCGTTTGATTACCTTGACTGCTGCTTTCCTGAGTGTTGATGATGGATCTGAGCAAAACGAAGTCTTTTACAACCTCTGTCTTTTCTCCATTGATCTTAATGCTATTTGTTACACTAGAGGTAAGGATTTTTGTTTTCTTTACATTGAGGTAAAACCCATACTGAATGCTATGGTCTTTGATCTTCATCAGTAAGTATTTTAAGTCCTCTTCACTTTCAGCAAACCAGGTTGTATCATCTACATATCACACGTTTTTAATGAGTCTTCCTCCAATCCTGATGCCTCATCATTCTTCATATAATCCAGCTTCTCAGCATACAGACTAAATAAATAAGCATGACTAAAGAATACAACTCTGACATACATCTTCCCTGATTTTAAACCATTCAGTGTCCCCTTGTTCTGTTCCAACAACTTCCTTTTGGTCTATGTATAGGTTCCTCATGAGCATGATTAAGTATTATGGAATACTCATTCTCTGCAATGTTGTCCATTGCTTGTCATGATCCACACAGTCAAAAGCCTTTGCGTAATCAATGAAGCACAGGTAAACATCTTTTTGGTATTCTCTGCTTTCAGCCAAGATCCATCTGCCATCAGCAATGATATCCCTCGTCTGAATCTGGCTTGAACCTTTGGCAGTTCCCTGTCAATGTACTGTTGCAGCCGTTTTTGAATTGTCTTTAGCACAATTTTACTTGCATTTGATATGTGATATTGATTAAATACTTTATTAAAGACAAATTCACCTATTTGTGTGTGTGTGTTTTATGTAATGTGACTACCACCAAGTCAAGGAGGCCTGGTGGCACTTTGGGCTGCTAAGTAACCATAAGATCAGTAGTTCGAATCCACCAGGTGCTCTGCAGAAGAAAGATAAGAATTTCTGCTCCTGTAAAGATTTACAGCCTCAGAAATCCTAAAAGGGCCTCTATGAGTTAGAGCTGAGTGGACAGTACGCAATAACACCCCCTAGCCAACCAAACTACACCCACCACCAATGACTTCACTGTGACTCATAATAACCCTACATAGGGTTTCTGAGGTTGTAAATTGTATGGGAACAGAAAGCCTCATCTTCCTCCCATATAAGCAGTTGGGATATTCAAACATGCTGACCTTGTGGTTAGCAGCCTGACGCATAACCAACCACTACTCTACCAGAGCTCCTTAGGTTAAACATTACATCCCAAAACCCTATGGAGCAGTTCTACTCTGTAACACAAGGGGGCGCTGTAAATTGCAATCAACTTGATACCTTTTTTTTTTTTTAAATAAGCCTGATCAGGAGGTGGGTACTAAGAGTACCACCCAATCTTCCTTCAGGTTCCAGGACCCTTTCCCCCAGCTGCTGAATATTGGAGGCTGACCCCTTCCCAGGAATACCGTTGGCGGAAGGAAGATAGTTCACCTATTAAATGGCTGCCCACAGGCGGAATAAGCATGACCTCTGGTCTCCATTCAGAACATCCGGGAGTTTCATCAGCTGAAAGCTCTGTTGCAGCTGCATCCTTCTAGTGAACACCTGCCTCTGCCTGAGTCTGCTTACCTGGCTCCCTCTCAGATGTTGTCCTGAGAACTCTCTTCAGTAAACCCCTTCATGCAAATCTCAATGTCTCTAAGTCTGTTTCCTGGGGAATCTGACTGGTCACAGCCTAGGAGACAGAGAGAAAGTGAGATTCTGTGCTTGTGAGAACCCCATCACTAGTGGCAGGGGGTGCCGTGGCGGGCTGTGGCAGTACAGTTGTTAATATGGGGATGGGGTACCAATGGAAGGGAGGGCGCTGGGTGTGCCAAATCTCAGGTGTTTGAGGAGTCTGCGTTACGTGAACTGTGGAATCAGGAGCTGCTTTGAGGATACCAGATGTGGGTGATGAGTTATCAATTGAGAATGAGGCTAAAAGTCAGAAGGAGCCCTGGTAAAACAGTTAAGCATTCAACTGCTAACTGAGTGTTTGTCGGTTCGAACCCAATAACTGCTCTGTGGGAGAAAGATGTCTTTAAGAGCTGTTTTAGGAAAGGAATTCCCATAGACTTGACCACTCCCATTAACATAAAAGCCCGAGGGTCTCCACGGCAGCCTATAGAAATTATAGTTGTTAAGTGCTGCTGAGTCGGTTCCAACTCATAGCGACCCTGTATAGGGCTTCCGAGGAGCAGCTAGTGGGTTCGAACCACCCACCTTGTGGTTAGCAGCCCAGCGCTTATCCTACAGTGACACACCAGGACACCTTGAAGTTAGGTACAGGGAGAAGCTGAGGACCAGGGTCCAGACTTCATGATTCTAAGAGTAGCAACGCTCCAGACAAGGCTGAATTCTCAACCTCAGCAGGTACTTAGAATGCCCAGAAGGGCCCTGGCTGAGTCACGCAGGAGTATCTGGGTTACTGTACTCAAAACTCTTGAAGCACCAGCCTGCCTTGAACCTCTAGATCATCACTGGTGTGGGTCCCTCCTCCGAGGTAGCCTGAAGATGAGGCAGAAAACACGCCCCCTCTACAGGGTCTCTCCCGTCTCCCTCCTTGCAGCAGACTCCTGGTGACCCCTTGTGTGTCAGAGTAAAATTGTACTCCATAGGGTTTTTCCACTGGCTAAGTCTTTATAGGTAGATTCCTGGGCCTTTCTCATGGGAACTTGAAACTCCAATCTTGTAGTCAGCAGCTGAGTGTATTAACTGTTTACACTTCTACCAACAGCATAAGCCGGCCAGTGATGCGTTGGACCAACTAAGACGGGGCAGGGGCTGTACCTCAGAGGAGCTGCAGGCTCTGGCCAATGAATGTGAGCAGGAGCTAGGAGCCCTTGGGAGGGGGACCTGGAGTGTTGGATCCAGAGGGGCAGAAGATAAAGTTGGGTTAGGAGAGTGTGTGGGTAGGGAAGTGCCTTTCCATGCCACAGGATTGGATACCTTAGCTAACAAGCTGCAAAGGTGGCTCTTGGAAGCTTGGAGAAGGTGAGGCAGAACCCCACCCCCAAGCCCAGTGACCCAGGGCTCCGTTCTTCTGAAGGAACTGCTCTTAGCTGATGGAGGAAGCTGTCCCATTCAAAGTTAACATGTAGCAAAAAGTCTTCCCCCGATTCCATCGGAGACATTCCTGAAGGGTGTTCTGGTTTCAGAACTTCTAGGAGATGGGCTGAGGCCTGGGCATAGTTGCATCCTTGTAGTCCAGCCCCACTTCCCTGGTTTTGATGGAAGCTCTTCTTGAGAGCACTCCAACAAACCTGCCCTCAAATGTCTCCCAGTCTCCGTTCCCTGGGGAACCGGTCTGTGATGGGTTTAGGCTTCCAAGGCAAATACGGCTAGAAGCCATAATCAGGGCCATGTCTGGAGACATATCATAGGTGCAGGGGAGGCATTAAGAGACCACCCTCAAAATCACCAGAAATAAGCGGGCTGAACAAACGCCTCCTGCCAGGTGGTGGAGTAGCTTCTCTGTGTGGAAATCAGGGGTCTTGGAGGGATTATTGGGAGGGAGTCTCCAGCTCCCATCTCTCATGGAGCCTAAAGATACCATCTACTTCTTGATCTTCCCAGGTGGATGCCTCTTGGCCCTGGAATGGGACCTGGTAAGCTATCACCATGCAGGGCAGGGACCAGGTGCAGCCCCATGAAACCATGTGACCAGCTTGCAGAGGTCCAGGCCCAGGGCTGCTGGAACCTGAGACTGGAGTTCCTACTTGCTTTCAACCACACCAGTGGTCAGTAGGTCTTCAAACAGTGGCTTTTGTCCTCCCCTCTGCTTTGCCACGATGAAGGTCACTCGTCTACTTTGGCCTCACCACACCACACACCCTCTCCTAAAACAACTCTTAAAGACTACCAGGGTTTTCTCCTTGCTAACAGAACCAGAGATCCCCACTCTATTTTTGGTTCCAGTGTCACTGCTGACCCCTCTGACACACCTTCCATTGGCTTCTGGAATGTGCTTGATTCCTGGTTCGTCTCTTCCCTTTAAACATTCCTGTTCCCCAAATCATAGCTGTCTCTGAAGGTTAGTGCTCAATTTTTCTGGGGCAACACACGATTCCCCAGAACATTCTTTTACTACTGTGAAGTCAGTTGTCTATTCAACCATGGAGATGGCATCTCTGAAGAGAAATGCCACTTGATGTCATTAGAGAGTCGGTCGTTCAGAACAGTCAGAGGTGGGACTCTGCTAATGAAGGTGGGAAGGTAGGCAACGTAGTCCCCCTGAATTTCCAGAGCCGTGGAGCAGAAACCCAAATAAGACCCATGATTTCCATACAACCAAAGAGCCGCATTGGGCTCAGGAGTAGTAACGATTGTGAGGTTGGTGCAAGACCAGGCTGTGTGTCATTCTGTTGTGCATAGGGTCACTATGAATTGGTACTGACTTGATGGCACCTAAAAACAATAAAAGAGCCTTCTGGAGAAAATTCCAACCCAGCCCGTAGCACATATTCATCCCAAAGACAGCCAGACAGGCAAAAGTAACAGTGGGACCTCTGAGGGATGAAGTATGGCAGAGGTCAGACTAAGCGGCCTGTGGTGGGGAAACAGTGGTTGCAGGAGTAGGTGGGACAGGCTAGTTCTTGGTACCTTTCAAGGGAGCTGCAGATGGAGAAAGAAGAATATAGCATTAAGAGCAAAACAATACCAACAGGTGTTTTAAAAGGACACATCTGTGAATCCATGGGCCCTCACACCCCTATACAGGGGGGTACAGCTTCTACAGATGCTGGCTTGTGGGTCTGCCCTTACATTCTAGAATGTTCACATGGTCATTCTAAACATTTAATGAACACCTAATTCACGAGGCATGAATGAATATATACAGACAGGGTGAAGAACCATCCCTGTCTCCAAAGACTTGATGGTTCTGTAGGGGGAGAAAGGAGTCCTGGTGTGGCACTGTGGGTTAATGCGCCAGACTGAAAAGCTGTTTGAACTGCAAGGTCAGTGGTTCAAGCTCATCAGCTGCTTCTCGGAACCCTATACAGGGTTGCTATGGGTCGGAACCGACTCGATGGCACTCAACAACAACAACATGAGTCATATATGGAACGATGCAGGAAGCATTAAAAGAAAATGGAAAGAACACAGAGTCACTATAACAAAAAAAGAATTGGTCGATGTTCAACCATTTCAAAAGGTAGCATATGATCAAGAACCGAAGGTACTGAAGGAAGAAGTCCAAGGTGTGCCAAAGGCACTGGTGAAAAACAAGGCTTCAGGAACTGATGGAATGCAAATTGAAATGATTCAACAAACTGACGTAGCGTTGTTGGTGCTTACTCATCTATACCAAGAAATTTTCAAGACAGCTACCTGGCCAACCAGTTGAACGAGATCCATAATTGTGCTCACTCCAAAGAGAGGTGACCCAATTGAATGCGGAAATAATTGTACAATATCACTAACATCACATGCAAGTAAACTTTTGCTAAAGGTAATTTAAGACGACTGTGACAGTACACACTGACTGGGAACTGCTAGAGGCTCAAACTGGATTCAGACGAGGACATGGAATGAGGGGTATCATTGCTGATGTCAGATGGATCTTGGCTGAAAGCAGAGAATACCGGAAAGATGTTTGCCTGTGCTTTATTGACTATGCAAAGGCTTTTGACTGTGTGGATCATAACAAGCTATGGATAACATTGCAAACAATAGGTATTCCAGAACACTTAATTGTGCTCTTGAGGAACCTGTGCACAGGCCAGAAGGCAGTCATTTGAACAGAATGAGGGACGACTGAATGATTTAAAATCAGGAAAGGTATGGGACAGGGTTGTATCCTTTTACCATACTTATTCAATCTGTATGTTGAGCAAATCTAGAAACTGGATTATATGAAGGAGAACGTGGCATCAGGATTAGAGGATGACTCGTTAACAACCAACAATATGCAGATGACACAACCTTGCTCTTGGAATTGAAAAGGACTTGAAATATTTAGTGATAAAGACCAAAGGCTACAGCCTTCTGTATGGTTTGTATCTAAAACTGTCACAACTGGACCAATAAACAACATCATGATAAGTGGAGAAAAGATTGAAGTTGTCAAAAGCTTCGTTTCCCTTGGATCCACAATCTACACTCATGGACGCAGCAGTCAAGAAATCAAATGGTTTATTGCATTAAGCAAAGCTGCTTCGCAAGACCTGTGTGTGTGTGTGTGTGTGTGTGTGTGTTTACAGCTTTATTCCTGGGCCAAGCAGCCCTACTTACTAGTTTAGTGTTTTGAAAAAAAATATCTTTTAAGTCTGTCTAAAATATTTCCTCAAAAGCTTTATCCTGATGCAGGTGATGGAGGGAGGGCCTGGATGGAGTGGATTTCCCTTGGAATCTGCAGCCCCTTCTCAGTGGACGGTCTCACTTGCTTCCCATCATTCTTTAAGGAGCTTCTTCCTCTCCAGGGGTTCCTTCGCTCTTTTTTTCCCCTCTTGCTTTTTCCTCTCTGCCTCTCATTTTCCTTTATAAACCAGACTGTTCTCCTCATTGTAGAAAATGTCCACTTTCTCCTGCAGGATTTTCCGTGCTAGTTTTTGGTTTTGATCAGTGGATCTTGTCTGATGACACTGTAAGGAAGGGTTTTTTGTGAAGTGAAAACCATGCGTGTTGGGAGGTTAAGGGGTCTCGGAAACCCTCCTTAGATTCGACCTGTTTTCTTCAGTCATCGGCCCAGAGGCAAAGTCACTTATTGGTGGGCCCCTCAGTCTGTGACAAAATCAAGTCCAGACCCTTTCCTGTCTTGCTTGGTTCTGCTACCTTGGCCTTGGCCTGTCCCCCAAACTGTATTATGTGACTTTCATGGGTGGGTTTGTAACTAAGAGTATTGTTCTTGTTTGTTTAGAAGCAATCATCCCTACACCAAAAAGTCAAACCTGTTCCCCTGGGGTCGATTCTAACTCCCAGTGACCTCACATGTTACAGAGTAGAACGACTCTTAGAGTTTGCTTGGCTGTCATCTTTATGGAAGGAGATAACCAGGTGTTTCTTCTGTGGTGCTGCTGGGTGAGGTTGGACCAATAACTTTTAGGTTAGTAGAGAGTTACATGTTTGGTGGGTAACCACAAGGTTAGCAATTCAAATCCACCAGTTGCTTCACAGGAGAAAGAGGAGGCTTTCTGCTCCCATAAAGCTTTGCAGCCTTGGAAACCCTATACAGGGCTACTGAGAGCCAGAAGCAACTCCGTGACACACCATCAGTCAGTCAAGCACAAACTGGTGGTGCCAAGAGGGGACATTAGAAGCAATGATAGTGTTGAGCCATCGAATCGGTTCTGACACATAGTGATTCTGTATAGGGTTTTCAAGGAGTGGGTGGTAGGTTTGAACTGCCAACCTGTGGTTAGCAGTCAAGTGCTTATCCTACAGTGCCGCACCAGGACTTCAGATAATTTAAAACTCCCAAATACTTTTTTTTTAATGTTTTATTGTGAATTATGTGATAGTTTACATGGGAGAACATTAGCTTTACATTCATCTATCATATATCATTTCATTGTCATGGTTACAATCCCCTCCATGCAAAACCAACCAACCAAAGGGTGTACCCTGCAAGCCTGCCCCCCAGTTGCCAGCACACAGCCCCTGTTCCTCTCTGTGTCTAAAGTCCCCAGCTGCTCCATCTCTCCACGTCATCGTCTCTGCCTCCATCTCAGGCATCACTGCTTCCCCTGGGTAGGGTCCCGCTCTCCACTCTTCTCCCTTGATGGTCCCAGGAAACTCCACTCCTAGACTGCAAAGTCAATCACTCCCCTCCTTTTGCTACAAAATGTCCACCTTTACATTTCCAACCCTCACAATCAATCCTGATAGCAATTAGTCACTATTATACCACAAGAGACCTATTCCCATCTCCTTTCATCAGTCCCACCCAGACAGGTTGGATGCTATTCAGCAGAGATTCTACCTTCCTCCATGCCCCTGGATCTAGGCTACCTCTTGAAAGCTTGTAAGCCAGTCGCTTCTTGCCTTCGTAGCGCCCCCACCCTATTTTGGTTAGCAAATGTCCAAGCTTCCCATCCCTGTCTACCCTGTGTACAGAGGGGGGCTGAGAGTGATCTGCACAAGACCTTTTTAAAGAGCAAAGACGTCAGTTTATGGACTAACACGACACAGGCCACGGCATTTTTAATTGCTTTAAAAACATGTGAAAGTTGGACAATGACTAAGGAAGACTGTAGGCGAATCAGTGCATTTGAAGGCCAGAACAAACAGATCTGTCTTGGAACAAGTATAGCCAGAATGTTCTTTAGAAGTGAGAATGGGAAAACTGTGTCTCTCATTCTTCAGGCACATTATTAGGAGGGGTCAGTCCCTGAAGAAGGGTATCACACTTGGTAAAGTGGAGGGTCAGCGAAAAAGAGATGGATTAACACAGTGACAGCCACAGTGAGCACAAACATAACAGCTGTGAGGATGGAGCAGGACCGGGCAGTGTTTGGTTCCGACTCGATGGTACTTAACAATAGTAATTATCCGGGGTCCTCTATTGTGATCCCTTTCAGAATGATCAGCAATGATAGCCAGGCTCCACCTAGTTCTTCTGACCTCAGGGTGGTAAGGACTACGGTTTATGTGGTTCAGGTGGCAAAGACTAACTGTTTCCGTGCACCTTTACACCTCAGTGTGGTAAGGACTGAGGTTCATGTGGTTCAGGTGCTAAAGACTAACTGTTTCCATGCATCTTTAATTGTCTTCTCGCTTCTTTGCTCTAGGCAGGAAGAGTTCAATAGTTGCATCTTAGATGACCACTCACAAGCTTTTTTTTTTTTTTTTAATAGTCATATATATTTTAAATCAGTACCTTTAAAAAAAAAAAAACAAAGTGATTGATTTAAAGTTCTAAGGTTTATTGTTTCAGGTGTTATTACTGTATCTTCACCCCATTTATTAAGCCAAATCATTTTCAGCAAATTCAAGTTCATAAATTTACAATGAGGTATAGAAGTTCAGCCAGGATGGAACAGAATGTGTCCTAGGTTACAAGGAGACAGCATGGTTCCTCAGTCATTTCCTGTGGGGCATCTGTGTTCCCGTGTACAATTATGGTTTTCTTCCCGAAAATGTCAGCATGATCGTTCAGCTCCTTTGGCTATGGTTGGCTTAGCCTCCCAGTTCTAACACTGTACTGTTGTGTTGTGTAGGAGATTGATCCACGCCTCTAGGTCCTCACTTCTTGTAGGCCTCGATAAGCTATGTGTGAGGCTCAGGAGAGCTGACCAGTTTGCTTGTTGAGAACTCTGAGGGACCGCCATTCCAGCATACCTGTGTTTAATCCTACTGCAAAAGCTGTTTGCATTCAGGGGATGGTGAGTCCTATAAGATCAAGACCAAGAAGCTCATGTCCTAAGTGGCTTCCCCAGAGAGTTTATCCCCAAGAGGGAGCCATCTGGCCACTTCCTTTTGATCACATTTCTAATAGCTGTTCCATCTCTTCAAGGACGATTGTGAAATCATTTACTTGATTGTTGCATGTGTCATGCTGTTTTGTTATTGTTGTTATGTGTTGTGAAGTTGGTTCCGACCCATAGCGACCCTGTACAGGGTTTCCGAGGCTGTAAATCTTTACGGGAGCAGTAAGCCTCGTCTTTCTCCTGTGGAACAGCTGGTAGTTTCGAACTGCTGACCTTGCGGTTCGCAGCCCGATTCGTAACCACTACGCTACCAGAGCTCCTTTTTGCTGTTCTAGGAAATGGATATTTCTTCTTATTTCGTCTTCAACTTACTTCGTCTTTCAACAGTTAAACCCTCCACCTCTAGTTAAATGTTGGTGGTTGAAACCCACCCAGAAGCTCCTTGGAAGTGAGCCCTGAGGACTCACTTCTGAAAGGTCTTAGCCTGCAAAACCCAATGACACAATTATACTCTGAACACGTGGGAGCACCACGGGTCAGATTTGACTTTGTTTAGTGCTGTTGAGTCAGTTCTGTATAGGGATTCTGAGGAACGGCTGGTGGGTTTGAACTGCCAAATTTGAGGCTCAGACTGACCTTGTGGTCCAGTGCTAATCCTTCAGCAAACACCATACTAACAACCACAACCACCACCCGAAGACACTCCTGGGAACATTCTTTTTCTTTCAGTGTTTGATTGGGTACATGAAGAAGTCCTAGTACTACGTCACAGGACAAGGTCTGCTCAAGTTTAGTCGGTATTACCAACATTTACCAAAGTGGCCTTGCATCACCTCATGGTTGTCGTTGTTGATTGTGATGGTTATGTGCCATGGACTCAGTTCTGACTCATAGTGAACCTGAATAGGGTTTCTGGGCTGTCAATATTTAGAGGAGCAGAAAGCATTATCTTTCTCCTGTGGAACAGTTGGTAGTTTCCAACTGCTGACCTTGACGTTAGCAGCCCGACTTATAACCACTATGCTACCAGAGCTCCTTACCACATGGTTACTTAAGTATTTAGCTGATGGCTTGCATTTTGTGTTTGGTTATCTGGATGTTAAGAAAACCTTTATTCTCTTTAATAACTCCCTAGTCCTTTTGTATAAGGAGCTCTGGTAGCGTAGTGGTTACAAATCGGGCTGCGAACCTTAAGGTCAGCGGTTCGAAACTACCAGCCGCTCTGCGGGAGAAAGATGAGTCTTTCTACTCCCGTAAAGATTTATACCCTCGGAAACCCTGTACAGGGTCGCTATGGGTCGGAACCGACTCGACGGCACTTAACAACAACAACAGTCCTTTTGTATAATAATTAAAATTTACCAGATCTCTGTAAAAAAACAAACAAAAAGTGATGGTCAGCGTTGGTGAGGAGGGGAGGCAAAGAGGAGGATGGCAGGATAACCTGGATCCCTAAGGAAGCTTGGTTAGTTGGAGGAATGATGATGGAAGTGATGGTGGAGATCAAGGGGACGAAGATGGGTTCCTACCTTTGGATTTGGAAAGTCCCCCAGAGTGCTCTGGGAAGAGGTACCTTGGGGCACCAGACTTTGGATACAGACATGATGGGAAGGGATAATGAGGAGGACAGGACATTGAGCATCTGCCCACAATGGTCATTCAGGGGCTGACTGCCCAGGTCATCGCCTGCTGCACAGCGGTTGCCAGATGTGGACTTCCTAACAGGGCTCCTGGGTCACTGACTCCCTTTGTTCTATAGATGTCTAACTTGAGGACAGAGTCTGAGAACTGGCGGGAGAATGGTGAAGACGTGCCTCTGTGAGATCCAATAGGCCCAGGGACCACAGCAGTCACGGCCTGTCGTCGAGGGAGGAACACTTAGCTTTGCCTCTCATGCTTCATCTGCTTCCTGGGTGACTTTGGCAGGTCATTTCATTCCTCGGAACCCCAGTTCCTTTGTTGTTGTTGTTGCCATTATACTGAGTTCCCATCAAACCAATTCCAACTCAACATCAGGTGTGCAGAGTAGGATTGCTTCACCAGGTCTTCGAGGTTATGAACCACCAATCTTTCAGCTCATAGTGAAGTGCTTAACCATTTGTGCCAGTTAGGATTTATACCTTGCTGGGTAGTTGTGTGGATTAAAGGAGACTCTTACCCAGGGTTCGGTGCGTAGCTAGTGCTATATATAAATGGAGACATTGGTAGGCTGTCTAGCTGAAGGAACCTCAAAGATGGGCTTGCCCAAACTTGAGGGACAGGCAAGCGGTCACATCCTGGCCAGTCAGCCACAGAGCAGGGATTAGAGCTGGGCCCCTGAAGCTTAGCCCCAGGTCTGTGTCTGGTCACTGTAATCCCTCCTGCCCAGGGTGCCTCTGTTGACGCAGGGCAGGTATGGAGCTGCCAGGCTCTGTTGGCCCCATCCTGTTGGTGTAAAGCAGGAGGTGGGGCGGGGGATTAGAGACCTCTGGGAACAACATCATGTGCTGCCTGGTGACTCAAGCCACTGAGCCCAGCCATCCAGGATTTTCCTGGGTCCTGCTTCTGCGTTTGGGAGAGGACACTGCTGTCCTGGTGAGTAGGACATCCCACTGGCTCTCAGGCCGGCCACTGTGAAGCTTCTAACTGAGGGGAGGGAGGAGATAGAGGAAGGTGGGCAGGTGGATGTGGGACATGCAGGGTTCCTAAGTGTCTCCTGGAGGTGGAGGGTGGCCTGCTCTCAGAACTGCCCATCTGTAGAGTGTCATTAGAGAGGCAAGTAGGACATTGAGAATCCAGGGTGGATCAGGAGGTAGCTCATGTGTCCCCTTGTCCCCTCCTGCCCACTGCTTCCAGCCAGCCTTTGAAATCCCAACTCCCTCCAACTTACCCCTAGTTATCCTCCGCTCTCCCAACTCTCCCAGCCAGGCTATGACCATATGGGTAAATATGGAGGCGCCATCGGCTCACCTAGATTTTTTATTTTACAAAATCATGGAAAGTTTTATTAAATAAAAATAACAAAATGTAGACTTACTGTTTCTCAACACATCTACCATCTAGTTCTATAAACTTTTTTTTTAATTTAAAAAGTTTTTATTGTGAATTGAGTGAAAGTTCACAGGGCAGATCAATCGTTTTCCATTCAACAAATCAAACACTTTGCTTCATTACATTGATTAAAATCCCCTCCATGTACCTTCAGTCAGCAGCATTTCTCTATTCATTTTAACTCCTTTTTTTTTTTTTTTTTTTTTTTTTAACACTCAGGCACATATAATAATTTAAACCACCAGAGGACACATTCTGCAAACCTGCCTCCCAGCTGCCAGCTTGCAGTCCCTCTCTTTCCATGAACCTAGAGTCCTCAGCTGCTCCCTCTCTCCATGTCCTCATCTCTGACTCCATCTCTGATGTTGCTGCCTCTCTGGTTAGGGTCCTGCTTTCCGCTCCTGCTCTTCTCCCTTGATGTTCCTAGGGTCCTCCGTTCCTGGGGCTCACCTAGATTTAAGGCCAAAGGCTGAGGCTGTCTAAACATCCTCTCCACACTGTCTTCACCCAGAGGACCTACCTGGAAGTCTCCTGCAGACAGGTAAGCAGCAATGGCTGTCCCCCAGTGGTGGTAGGAGCAGCCTGCAGCCCACCCACTTCTTGCAGCTGCATTAGAAGTGCTTGCAGCCCCTCCCTCCCCTCTTCTCCTGCATTCCCCACTATTTCTCCCCCCTCCCCCCCCC
>NW_006408650.1:6052777-6128495 GCF_000296735.1 Chrysochloris asiatica | reverse complement strand
CCCCCCCCGCCTTTCACTCATCAAGCCTTCCCTATTGCTCTTACCCCTCCTGGGCTCAGACACACCCAAAGGTCCAAGGACACCAGGATTTGGCGGTGGTGTGTGTGGGTGTTTGTGGGATCATCTGGCTGTGAGGGCAGGGGTGATGAGCGCACCGTATTTGCCAGGGACTGGCACCTGGGGTGGGGAGGTGCCCACCTCACTTGAGTGTTGGCCTCACCTCAGTTCCAGATACAAAAGAAGTACCCACACCAGACTCTCACTCTTGTCTTACAGGTGCTGCAGGCTCTCCTCAGCCACGAAGGGCACTTCCAAAGCAGGGAGAAGCTGGCAGTCAGGATGCCCACGCAGAACACCCACCCCTTGAAGTCCATCCCTCTGCACCTGCCACCTGGGATCCTGGACTCTCCGAGCCGCCAGCGGCGCCACACACTCCCCGCCAGCGAGTTCCGCTGCCTTACCCCAGAGGATGCCCCCAGCGTGTTTGAGATCGAGAGAGAAGGTAGTGTACCCCTAGGCCCGGCCGAGAGAAGACCCTCACGACCCAGCTCCCAAGCGATCTCCTGTTTTGGGGAGGCTAGTTGGAACCGACTCCACGGTATTTAACAACAACAGTATCAGACTATGTATGCTCAGGATGAGGAAGTAGGGAAAACAACACCCCTGAATCTTCACTTTCTGGTCATGAGAGATGGGGTGGGAGACCCAATGTGAATGCTAAGTGGGCTGCAGAACTGAGCTCCAAGACCACCGGGTCATACTCGTGTTTCCCTGTGCAGCCTTCATTTCCGTTTCTGGCACCTGCCCGCTGTACCTAGACGAGATTCGGCACTTTCTGACGCTGTGTCCAGAGCTGTCTCTGGGGTGGTTCCAGGAGGGTCGCTTGGTGGCCTTCATCATCGGCTCGCTGTGGGACGAGGAGAGACTTACTCAGGTGGGGTGGTTGTTAAGTGCCACCGAGTGGGTTGGTGGGGTAGGCCCCTGGATAAACCACGGTTGGTTCATCAGCTGGCACGGAATGGCCGGCTCGCTGGGGTCTGAGCTTCCTTTCTCTGGGACCGCAGAGCCTGGCTTGGCCTCTCCCGGGGGTCTCAGAGCCCCTCATGAAAGCTCCTTCTTGGCGCTGGGAGGGAGTCCTTTCCTGGCCTTGATGTAGTGGGCGCCAAGTGTCCCCAGTGATGACCTGATTCTAGTCCCTCACTCGCCCGCAGGAGTCGCTGACGCTGCACAGGCCTGGGGGCCACATGGCCCACCTGCACGTGCTGGCGGTGCACCGCACCTTCCGGCAGCAGGGGAAGGGCTCCATCCTGCTAGGGCGCTACCTGCAGCACCTAGGTGGCCAACCGGCCGTGCGCCGCGCCGTGCTCATGTGCGAGGATGTGCTGGTGCCCTTCTACGAGAAGTTCGGCTTCCAGGCAGTGGGCCCGTGCGCGGTCACAGTGGGCTCGCTGGCCTTCACCGAGCTCCAGTGTAACCTGCGGCGCCTCGCCTCCCTGCGCAGGAACAGCGGCTGCTGAGGCTCCGCCCACCAGCCCCGCCCCTGCGCGAGGAAATGCTGGCGGGGGGCGGGGCGGATGAAGCGCAGCTGGACTTGGCAAATGGGACGTGGGAGGAATTAATGAGTCAGGGGGCTCAGCTGATGCTGGGGCGGGGGTGTTCTTCTTCTCCTTGTGCCCCTGGACCAGTGATCTGGTATAGCCTGGGGGCTGCACAGTGCTGGTGTACTTCACCCTTGCCTTAGGCATCCTGTGCCTCACCCAACTCCCTACATCCCCACCAACCCTGCCCACCCTAATAAAGTGATTGACCTCCCAGGTGTGGTGTAAAGGGTTATGGGGGAAGCCGATTTCAGGAAGCCTAGTCCAGCACCCTTTCCTGACTCTGTCTTGGCCAGGCCAGCCTCCTCAATAACCCTGAGCCAAGGCAGGGCAGGCTGGGGAGTCGGTTCCCCTGAGTCTTAAGGATTCCTTCCAGATAAGAATTTGATTCAGTTTCTGATCCAACCAAGTTCCTGGAAATTCTGCACTTTTTTGGGCCCCTGCTCTTACCCCAGGTCCCAGAATCACAACACGATACTCTATCCTACCTGTGAAGAACATTTAATACCCTTGAGACATCGTCCATACAAAGTTAGCGTTATTTTTAAAAATCATGAATGTAATATAAACTGATATTAAAAAAAAACAAACAAAAAAAACAATCGGACCCGATTGAGCCTGGAGCAACCCCTGAGAGCAGGTCCTTGGGGTGGCCCGGCCATCCCCCACATGGTGTGAGGTAAAGCACACACTGATAGTGCCCAAGGGCAGGAGGGTGGGTCAGGGACAGGGATGCTGGGCCCTCCCTTCCACCCTTCAGGGGAACAGACCCTGTTTGCTAAAAGCTCCTGGCATTGTAGCCCACAGCCAAAGCTGTGTTGGAGTCTGAATGCAGGCCAGCGAGAGCAGATGGACTCAGGCCGTGCTCACAGGGCCGGAAGGGACGGAGAGGCAGGGTGAGGTGAGATCGGGCAGGAACCAGGGCACCCAGTCTTGAGACAATTCTGGGCTACCTAAGGAAAGGGCACATTCACAGTAATGGTAACAGAAGGCACATTGGAGGCCAAGTTGGGAGAAGGCAGCAGCCTCAGAACCTTGGACAACTGAACCCACCCCAGGAGATGAGTAGGGGCTTAGGTCTGAGGTGGGAACCCTGAGAACCAGCCTGGACCAGGGACACATAGTCTGAGAAAGGAGGCTTCACTCCCCCAAGAGACATGTCCTTAAATTGGCTCTCCTACTGGAGTCATGGGTCCCACCCCACCTGGGGTCTTGGGGGATATGATGGAGTGTCCTGAAGCCAGCACCTAATGGCAGGCGGGTCGTCACCGCTCTGAGGACAGTGGCTCAGCCCAGGGAGCGCAGAGAGTCAGTGCAACACTTGGTCTAGATCATACTTCTCGCAGAAGCGGCTGGTAAAGGGGAAGCAGGTGAGGTACTCGACCCAGGGCCAGTTGATGGGGTAGACGTAGAGCCAGATGACCAGAGAGGCAAAGAGGCCGGCAAAGACCAGCAGGGACACCAGGATGAGGGCACGCTTCCGATACTTGTCACTGGTTCCGAAGGTGATGTAGGGCAGGAAGGCGAAGGCCAGCAGCAGGCCGCTGAGGAAGCCAAAGATGTGGGCAATGTTGTCGATCCAGGGTAGGAGGCCGCAGACGAACAGGAAGAGGACCAGGGCTGACAGGTTCAGGAAGGCCTTCCAGGGCCGTTCCAGCAGCTGCCAGCTCTGCAGGAGCTCCACGAAGAGGCAGGCGAGGAGACCGAACTGGGAGCCGGCAGGGCCCACCTGAGGGCAGGGGGCTGCATCACCACCAGGATGGAGCACTGGGACCCCAACCATCCTGTGAGTCTCCCAGTGCTGACCCTGAGGCTGAGGGGCTAAGGGAGCTGCCGGGCTGCATCCAGCCCTCCAGCAGATGCTGAGCGCCTGCTGTGCTGGGTGTGGACCAAATGCCAGACACGAATCAGACAAGCCTGCTCTGGCGGCTGATGATGGGGTGGGGACAGACACGGAACCAGCAGACAAAGGGTGAGAGGCAGGACCAGTCAACGTGTCCTGGGCTTCCGTCCGGGATGATGAGGTTTTAGAAACAAAGAGCAAAGGAGACTATACAATGTTTTGAACGTAACTAACTGAATTGTACACTTCTTGTTCTACTGTCGAGTTGGTTCCAACCCATAGCAACCCACTATAGGGTTTCTGAAGAGCGGCTGGTGGTTTTGAACCTCCAACCGGTAGTTCAGCTTGACCTTTTGGCCCAGTGCTTTATCTTGTGCCATACTTAGAAATAGTTAATTAAAATGGTTACGTTTTATGCTATTTATGGAGTCCTGGTGTGGTGCTATAGGATAAGCACTAGATTAATAACCACAAGGTTGACAGTTCAAACCTAGCAGCTGCTTCTAGGAAACCCTCTGAGTCGAAAACTGACTCAATAGTACTTTACAACGTCACTGAGAGGTACACTTACAAATGGTTCAAATGCTTTTATGTTATCTACCTCTTACCATAATAAACTGTTCTTTCTGGACTTTGGCAATTTCACATTGCTTAGCCTATTGAGCCAGAACTTAACAACACGATTATACATGAGCCCACGTAGCGCAGTGGTTAAGCAGTCGGCTGCCAACCGAACCACCAGTCACTCCATAGGAGAAAGATGGGCAGTGTGTTCCCGTAAAGACGAGAGACTGGGAAATCCTGCTGGGCATTTTACCCTGTTCTATAGGGTCGCTACGAGTTGGAATTAACACAACAGCAATGGATTGGAACAGAAATCATGAAGGGTCAAGAGACAGCGAGGGGCCGTGGTCAGGGAAGGGCATTCTGGGGGTGACATCTGAGCATAGGGGAGGGGTCTGGGATCTGGGTGACTCAGGTGGCTGAGCTGTTCCCTCTCTGGTGATTAAGCCCATGGCTTAGTGTCCATCCACAGCTAAGCTGGCAGGAGAGTGAAAGGGATGGACTGAGTCTCCTGGCAGACCCCGGGTAGGCAGGAGCAGCATGGACCCTGCTCAGCACAGCTGTTTTCTCCAAGGAAAGTCCCGACCTGCCCACCACGAATCCCTACCTCTGCCCGGTAAGGCAGGAAGATGGTGCTGGCGAGGTTGCCAGTAATACCGCTGAGGATGAAGATGATGGAGATGCGGTGCCAGCCAGCCAGCTTCTCCAGGTCCCGCAGAATGGTCATCTGGAAGACCACCGATACCAGGCAGTGCACCACACTGGGATGAGGACACACCAGACATGGGTCTTCCCACACAGACATGGGTCTTCCTTCCTGCCAGGGTGTGCCAGGATGCCCGGACCCAGGAGTCCTCTCTTACCCAGCATGTAGGAACAGAGACAGCCAGAGCCGGTAGAACTGATCGGGGACTTCGGGGTTGAGAAAGGGCAGCAATCCACACACCTTGTCCAAGCAGTGCACCTGGGGGCGGGCAGGACCCAGGGGTCAGTGCCCCTGGGAGCCACACACTGCAGCAGCAAATGCCCGAGGCCTGACCCCAGTGTGGCTACCCCACCTAATCGTGCCAGGCCAGCAGCCTTGCTCCCCACGAGGACACCCCTCTGTCCTCCGAGACATGGCTCACCTGGGAACAGAGCGTGGCTTCTTCATGGAAGTAACCATGCATGAACTCGCAGTACTCCCGCGTGGTGATCTCACAGCTGGGGCGTAGGGGAGGGGTAGGAGGAAGTGGGGTGTCAGGTCCTGAGGACACCCTGCCTCACCCCAGCCCAACCCCTGGCCAGAGCGGGTGCTCCTCTGGAGTGTGTGGCCCCAGAGCAAGGTGGGGCTCAGCCAGTGTGGAAGTAGAGGTGCGTGTGGAGGAGGTAGACCCTGAAGAACCCCCAGGGTGGGCCTGAAGCTGACCTGCCCTTGGTGCCAATGCAGCACGGGCGGCCCTTGATCTGGCAGTCCATGTGCATGAAGCCCGTGTGGTTGCTCCTAGGCTGCTCGGTGCAGATCTGTGGAAAGCATTGTGGGCAAGGGAGTCCATGCCGTGGGCAGCATCCCCCACTCACTGCGCAGACTGCTACCCACTAGGGCACTCACCGGCCACTTTGTGATGTCATCTGGCCAGATGTGAGCACCACTGGAAGCCGGTTCCTCACAGGTTCTGGAGACGGGGTCAGAGCGGGTAAAGTGCGTGGCACTGACTCTTGGCTACCAAGCTCATCACTGAAGCCCCAGTGGTGGCCCAGATACCGTGAGGAGTATCAGCCCCATCCTCTCTGAGGGCCCGCAGACCTTACCTGGGGTCCTGGTGACACACAGCTCCTGATGTTCGCTTCTGGCCCTGGTCAGACTTGTCCATGGGGGGCCCAGTGTCATCTTGCCATTTGACAAAAGTGGCCAGAGTCTCCTAGAGGACAGTGGAGGACAATTCACCCTGTCCAAGTGGTCAAGGGGCTCCCCCCAGCTTCCAGACCTGCCCTCACGGCTCCCCTACACCCAGAGACCCCACTTTGCTTCTCGAGTGGAGGCAGCTCAGCCAGCCATTGAGTGTGTGCAGGGCTGGGGAGGGCAGAGATGAGCAGAGGAAGGGACTCTGCCCAACAAGAAAAGAGACTCCCTGACTCCCCCCCAAGAGCCGGTGGCATGGGAGAAACCGTGTGGCCGGGGCGGGGCACTAGGCGCACCGAGCAGTCCTTCTGCTGTGTCTGGATGCAACCTGAGTGGTCATTCTGCACGCAGCAGCCCGAGTGTTGCTCCAGCTTCCGCTCCCGCTGCACTAGCTGCTCTATCTGCTGGTCCTTGCGGATGCAGGGAGAGAACTTGGCTCCCAAGTGAATCAGGTCAATCTGGCAAGGGCGGAGAGGTGGGGCGAGGAGAGAGGGCGTGAGCGAGACCCAGGTCACGGCACGGGCAGACTGGCTCAGAAGGGTACAGGGGGGCAGAGGCCTGCTTGGCTGACGTCTCCCCAAGTCCCTCACCGAGCTGGGGCCGATCCAGAAGTTCTCCTGCTGAATGTACTTGACGCTTTCATACACACCTTTGTTCCTCAGCACCTGGCCGAGGCAGAGAGGGAGGAGAAGCATGAGGATGTGAGGGCCCCGGGCATCTGGAGACCAGGTGGGGGGAGAAGGCAGCCTCGGAGTGTCCAGGGAAGGCCCCTCCCCTGGGTGGAATAGGGTAGCAGGAGGCAGGCAGTTTCTCCATCGCAGGTACCACACTCTGGGGCCCTGAGGACCCCCTCCCTGCTTGGTGCGACAACGCTGGTGAGGCCAGTCTACTCACGAGCTGGGTGGTGATGTGCTGGGCAAAGCCCACGGGTGCAATGCCATAAGTGCAGATGACCAGCAGCGTGATGATGATGTGGACAAAGGTCAGCCAGTATGTGAAGTATGGCCTGTGGGCAGGGGCCAGCTCACTTTGAAACAATCATCTGTGCAGCTCAAACCCTACATGGGCTCCCGCTGCCCTGGGTACGGAGTCTAGAAGACTCCCGCTGCCCGGCAGGGCCATGTGGCACCCAGGTAGCCCATTCTCACTCCTGGAACACACCGGCTCCCTCTAGCCCCAGGGCCTTTGCACAGCAGGCGGGCTCTTCTTGCTGCTCTGACTGCACCCCTCCCTGCTAGCTAGTCATCCTGTCCTCCTCCTCCTCCTTGGCAGCGGTCAGCATACTTATTATCCCCCCCACCTGTCACCACCAGGCTGTTTGTCATTCTGTGTACTGGGCTGCTGCCAACTGCACCCCAGTCTTCTGACTACCCCAAGAATATCTGAGTACCTCTAGACGTCTCATTCATGGTCCCCTGAGCCCACCCTGCCCTCCCTGCCCCCTTCTGGGGCTCCCAGGACCAGGGAAACCAGAAGCAGGGGTTGCAGAGGTGGCAGCGAGCCCCCAAGGACCCATTCCAGGGGAGGGATATGCTCCCTGGGCACATGGTGTTGTTCTGCTGGCCTCTGCCTACCTGGCCCTCAGAGCTGCTCAGGGGACACCGAATGAATGGACCACGGGAGCTGGTGGTGCTTTATCCCTCTACCTTGCCGACACCTGTGGGGGGGTCTCTAGGATCCTGAAGGAGCCTCCAGGAGGGGTAGGCCTCCCTACATCCCTGGGACCATACCCTGCCTTGTGTGTGTGGACCGAGGCCCCTGGACAAGCAGGCCTCCCCCAGCGTCCACTCACCGGTGACTGTCAAAGCTCTCCAGCTGCCGCTGCACAGTGCTACTGATGCTGCGCCGGTAACTGCGGTTCAGCCAGTTGCCCACCACGCCCAGGCCGTAGTACCGCTTCTTCCGGTGGAAAGCAAAGTGCTTTACCTTAGAGGTGATGCGCTTGCCTCGCCGGGTGTGGCCCAACTCCTTCCTGCAGGGATGGCAGCTATCAGTCCCAACATCCCATACCTGAGCTGAGGGCTCAGGTGGGGGCCGGAGGCGGGAGGGACGTGCAGGAAGCCCCTGGGCTGAGCAGTAGCTGGGCCGTGGAGTGGGACAGACGGCAGGAGGGGCACAGGTATCTGCTGTGGGCCCTGGAGGCTTCCCGCCCTCTCCAGTAGGAGCAGGGACCCCCAGCACTCACAGAGGGATCTGCACCCCCTCTGGGGAGACTGGAGACGCTGAGTGTGGGATCCCTCGGAAGTAGTTGGCAGAGAGAGGGGGGGATTCAAACACATCATCGGGCATGGAGCTCATTTCTTCCTGGGGGACACAGAGGGGGTATAAAAAGGGAGTGTAAGAAAGAAGCCTGCCCCAGTACCCCAACTCCAGGACCAGGTCGAGGCTGGACAGACTGACTCTCCAGGAGGGAGGTGGGAGCTGGCCGTGAGGCAGACTGACCAGCGGGCTCCGCATCTCACCCCGGATCATCAGCTGGACCCAGACAGAAAGACAGACCCGATGACTCCATGCAACGACACTGCTCACCCTGCCGGGCCGTGTGGAAGCTGATGAAGACCCAGGACAAGACCACCTGTCCCACCTGTCCCAGCCCCCAGGCCACCCAGCCCACCCAAGGGCTCGCACCCCATGCTTGCCTTACTAAAAAAGGAGGAGTCGAAGGTGTCTGCCCCATCAACCATGTCCTCGTCCAGGAAGCTGGGGTAGGCAAAGCTGCGTTTGACCAGCCGGTGCTGCTGTCCAGCGGTGTCCAGCACTGAGCGTCCCTGTCATGGGCAGAAGCCTGGTGTCAGGACCCCGGATCTAGCTCTGGAGTCTCCCAAGGGACCATCAAACCCCATCCCTCCAGGATAACAGCATAAAGGTAGGGATCCTGCCCAAAGCAGGGAGCCTTAGAGTTGGGGAAGGAGCTCTACCAGCCCCAAACACATTGCTCACCATGACCTGTATGCCTTCTCCCTGGTGACCCCTGCCCCTCCGCTTTGGGTGCCCCTCCATTCCAAGTAAACCCAGGCTAGCTCTGGGTGTCCAATACTCTCAGCTCCCAGGCTTAGTCACTCCCTTATCCTGACTTCCTGGCCCCTCGTCTCCTGGCATGCCTCCTGGAGCAACCCCTCACTCAAACCACATCAGATTTTCACCTGCTGCCCCACTGAGCTCCCAGCTCCCTCCTGCTCAAGGCCTCTACACATGCTGTTCCACCCTTCTGTTCCTGGTACACTTTTTCTTTTTGGGCTCAGTCCAAGTGTCACTCCAGAACAAAGCATTCTGGACAACATTCCTCTCTCAGGAGAAAGATGGGGAATCCTCCCCTGAGCAGATGTCAGCCCTCACACTCTGCCCTGGAGCTGGGAGCTTGTCTGAGCAGACTGCAGCATTCACCCAGCACATAGCAGGTGCTCAGTAAACACAGATGGAGTGGGGGTGACTTCACCTACATCCCCAGCTTCCAAAACCGAGGCCACAGGAGACTCCAGAGGGAACTGGGACTAGAAGGCGGAGGGCCTGGCTGTGGAGTCTCTCACCTTGAACAGGGCAGCCGCAGCGTGGAAGCTCATATGAGTCACAGGAATCCTCTTGCGGCGAGGCAGGTGGGAATAGCCGGAGCGAATGCTGGTGAACGAAGTGACGGACAAGACACCCGGGGTCAGCGGTGGGTGTGCAGTGTGGGGTCGGTCCACCTCATCGGGGTGGCGGAAGGCCCGGCCCCGGGCCAGTGGGTCCACAATCTGTGAGGGACAGAGGTGGTGAGTGGGGGCCCTTCTGATCCTGGGGCAAAGCACCGGCCGCTCCCCTGGCCCCTGGGTGGCCCACCTTGGGCATCTTGCAGGCTTTGGGAGACTCAGTGCTCTGGAAGGAGGGCACTTCCTGGCTGGGCAGCTCCAGGTCACGCTGGCATGAGGCCTTCAGCTTGCCGTAGCGCACACTGCAATGATGCAGGCTCTTGCGCTGCCAGTTGTGCCGCTTCCCTTCCCAGTCTCCGCTGACCCCGAACCACTGGGCCGTACCCCTAAGGGAGCAAGCAGAAAGTATGCACAAATGTGTGCCTAGGCAGGCCTGCAGGGTGGTGAGGGGTGCACAGGAGAGCGTGATTTCATAAGGATGTCCCCATGTGCACACAGTGACATACATTTGCCCATTGTGTGTGCACGTGTGCCGTGAGAGAGAACGCACCAGTATTCCCAAGTCCGTGTAGGGTGTGACGTGATCACGTGCTGGTGTCCTTGTGTGCATGCAGGGAGTGACATGGGAACATATGTCTGTGTGTCCCTGTGACACGCATGTGTGCATGCACACACAAGGCAGTGAGTCCTTAGGTTTGTAACCCAGCGACCAAGTGAGTAGAGGAGGACTAGAGCCCACATCAGAGGGGCCTCTGGGAGCTGAGGGGCGTGGGTCTACCCAGGTCATTGAACTTGGGCCCTCTTAACCTCGACACTGGGACTGTGTGTAAGGCATAGATGCCCCAAGGACTTGCTCCCCCTCCTCCTGCCTCTCCCTTGGGGAAAGGTACTTCTAGCCTACAAGGTTGCTGGGAGCTCACTTTCGGATGCTCTGGGACAGGGAGGCCTGGCGGCGGAAGCTGGGACGCTTCTCTGTGCTGCTCTCTGGCCATCGTCCCCGCGGCGGTTCCTGCAAGCTGACGCTCTTCAAGTAGGCAGGATTCTTGGGTCTCTGTGGGGAGGCGGGAGGGAGCTCAGGGTGGTTGTCATAGTTACAGGCAGGGCTGTGACCCCTGACCAAAGAGAACACCCCACAAGAACACGTCTCTCCCCAGCGTCCACCTCCTTAGCCTTCACTTCAAATGTAAACTCACCATTTTCTATCGTCTGTGGGTCACGCCTGGCAGGCCAGCCCTCATCGCCCCATCCCCACCCCCAGTGGACTCTCATGACCCCTTGATGTCCTTGCCTGGCACTGCATGTTCTAAAGAGCTCTTAGGATTAACGAGAGGCCAACACAGCTCCCCTTTATGCACGGGAGCCCACGCTGGTTGGGGCCTTGGCTCAATGAGCTCTTTATGGAGGAATCGTCTAGATGGGAGGACACACTGATTCATTCCCACTCTCCCAAAGGCATTGGAGCAACAACATCAGGCCGCCTGTGCTAACCTGACATGGTCCCTGCTCACCTCAGTCACCGGCAGTCTCATCCCTCAGATGCACCCACAAAACCAAACCGAATGCCATCGAGCCAATTCTGACTCATGGAGACCCCAGGTGTTACAGAGTGGAACTGTGCTCCACAGGGGCTTCCTGGTGGTCATCTTTGTGGAAGCAGAGCACCAGGACTTTCTTACGCAGTGCTGCTAGCAGCCAGGGGCACACCCAAGCTCAGGTTCCCTGAGATGAAGTGTACACAGCCAGCCCCAGGTTGAATCTGCAAGCCCTACACGGGGACAGCATGGTCTCTGGTCCCAAGGGCTACATGAGACTAGCTCCCGAGGGTCTGGTCTTCCTCCTAGTGAAACTTCAGACCCGGGGAGGAGCAGGGTGGAGTCAGGTGTTGAGGGCCACATGAGACTGCAGTTCTGGAAGGAGCCTCCTCTCCAGGAAGTGGGTCCACCCAGAAGGTGTTGTCTCGGTGACAAAGCAGCCCCTTACCTCGGGCAGCATGTTGACCTGCTCGCCTGGGGCTGGGGTGTCGACTGGCGGGATGGTGATGGACAGGTTAGGTGGCTTCCGACTCTGCAGACGGCTGCTGGACAAAGAGGAAACGCTCCCGCCATTCATGTCGGCTGAGGCCATGGTGGACAGAGAGACCGGGGCACTGTAGGGAGACGAGGAGGGGACAAAGGTGTGGTGAGCGGTGGCAGGGTGGGAGGGGGCTTAGGGACACTAGGGCCACGGAGGGCAGCCCAGACTGCTTACCACCATCAAACTCCATGAACTGACTCCTGGGACTGACCTCACCTCTCAGTTCCCTAGTGCTGCTACAAGGGGGGGCTTCAACAGTCCAGTGTGCCAGCGATGGGATTTGGCTTCGGTGATATTTTGGATTGAACTGTGTCTGTGCTATAAATCTCAACCACTAGCCTTGTGGATAGAATCCCGATGGGGAACAGGGTTTTGTTACATTTGTTGTTTGATCCTTAATGAGCCCATATTACTTAGTGTAAGGTGTGTCTTAAGCCAGTCACATTGGGGATCTAAAAAGGTGCCCTGGTAGTGCAGTGGGTTAAGCATTAGGATGCTAACTGAATGGTCGGCAGTTCAAACTCACCAGCAACTCTGGGGGAGAAAGATGAAGCTGGCTGTTCCCATAAAGATTTACAGTCTCAGAAACCCCATGGAGCTCTGTCACTGTGAGTTAGAATTGACTCAATGGCAGTAGGTCTAGGGTATATGAAATGAACAGATGGGGCACAGAGAAGCCAGCAGAGACGGGGTTGGGGGGGGGGGGGAGACACAGATGCCGGGCCACATGGAGAGCACCAAGGAGCAGAAGCTGAAAAGAAACAGGGACCCTCTTCAGAGTGTGTGAGAGAGAGAGAGAGAGAGGAAGCCTCCCCTAGAGTTGACCCCCTAAATTCAGACTTCAGGCCTCCTGAGCTGTGAACTCTGGTAATGTAGTGGTTACGAATTGGGCTGTGAACCGCAAGGTCAGCAGTTTAAAACTACCAGCTGTTCCACGGGAGAAAGATGAGGCTTTCTGCTCCCGTAAAGATTTATAGCCTCGGAAACCCTGTACAGGGTCACTATGAGTCGGAACCGACTGCACGGCACTTAACAACTTAACAAGCTGTGCAAAACAGTCTGACTGCTTATTAAAGCCACCCCGTGTGGTATTTCTGTTATAGCAGCCTTGGAGAACTGAGACAGGGCAATGTCTTTTGAGAAGGTCTATTTCTGTTCTTCATTTGCATCCCAGGAAGACGCAGTGTCTCATCCTGCGGCAGGCAGGGAGGAGGGAAGAGGGAAACTGGTCTGGCTTTGGCTTTTCACAGTGGAGGAATCTTTAACTGATGAAAGTGGTATACGTTCATTGCAAATAAATACATAAACCAAATTCAAGAGATAAAAGCAGAAAATCAAAGTCTGGCCCATTCTCCAGAAAAGAGAGCTGCTGTATACACCCTTCCGGATGTCTCCCTACATCTGGAAACGTACTTAAACATTCTCACACACACACACGCTCATATATACATGTTCAAATGCATACACATACTCTTATACACACACTCCATGATACAAACAAACACCCATACACACATACCCACTCACAATACACACACGTACACACACACACATATATGCACATGAGCTGCTCAAACCCACCAATCGCTCCTTAGAAACCCTGAACATGGTCGCTATGAGTCATATTAACTCAATGGCACATGACAACATGAAACATGTGATATATACATACATACATATACAGTCATACAAACACAAACACACATACACATGTACACTCTGTCCCCCTTTTTTTTTTTTTTTAATTTAAGGTTTTTATTGTGGATTGAGTGAAAGTTTACAGGGCACATCATCAGTTTCACATTCAACAATTCATATAACTTGTTTCATTACATTGATTATAATCCCCTCCATATACCATCAGTTAAAAGTATTTCTCTTTATCCACTTTAGCTTTTTCTGTCCCCTTTCTTAGTATATATATCCTGGGCACCCTTCCTACCTTCCTATTTTACCCTTCTTGGCAAATGCAGGGCTCTGGTAGTGTGGTTACAAGTCGGGCTGGTGTCACTGTGCCAATTCATCTCATTGGAGGGCTCCCACTTTTTCGATGACCCTTCACTTTACTAAGCATGGTATCCTTCTCCCCGGACTGACCCCTTCTGATAATGCGTCCTAAGTATGAGAGATGGATTCTGGCCACCCCGGCTTCTAAGGAGCATTCTGATTATACTTTTTATCACAGATTGATTTGTTTTCCTGGCAGTCCATGGTACTTTTAATATTTTTCTCCAACCCCCATAACTGAAAATGCATCAATTCTTCGATGGTTTTCCTATTCAGTGTCAAACCTTCATGTGCATAAAAAGCTATGGAAAACACCACGGCTAAGGTCAGACACATGTTAGTCCTCAAACTGACATCTTTGCTCTTGAACACTTGTGCAGCAGATCTGCCTAATGCAATACGTCGTTTACTTTCTTGACTGCTGCCTCTATGAGTGCTGATGGTGGATCCAAGCAAAACGAAGTCTATGATACTTCGATCTTTTCTTTACTTATCATGATGTTATTTATTGGCTAGGGGGTGAAGATTTCTGTTTTCCCATACTGAAGGCTTGCTTGGTCTTTGATCTTGATCAGTAAATATTTTAGGTCCTTTGATCTTTCAGGAAGCAAGACTGTATCATCAGCATATTGCAGGTTGTTAATGAGTCTTCCTGATTTTAAACCATTCAGTGTCTCCTTGTTCTGTTTGAACAATTGCCTCTTGGTCTATGTAAGGGTCATGAGCACAACTAAGTGTCCCGGAACGCTCATTCTCTGCAATGTTATCCACACAGTCTAAACCCTATGCATAGTCAATAAGGCACAAGTAAACATCTTACTGGTATTCTCTGATGTCCTTGTTTGAATCTAGCTTGAACTTTTGACAACTTCCTGTCAATGTGCTGCCATAGCCATTTTTGAATTTTCTTTATCAAGATTTTACGTGCATATGATATTGGCCGATAATTTCTGCATTCCGTGGGGTCACCTCTCTTTGGAATGGGCACAAATACGGATCTCTTCCAATCAGTTGGCCAGGTAGCTGTTGCCCAAATTTCTTGGCAGAGATGTGTGAGTACCCCGAGTGCCACATCAGTTTGTTGAGAGATTTCAGTTTGTCTTACATCCATCAATTCCTGGAGCCTTGCTCTTGGCCAATGCCTTCAGTGCACCTTGGACTTCTTCCTTCAGTATCACTGGCTCTTGAAATGGCTGAACGTCGACCATTTCTTTTTAGTACAGTGACTCTGTGTAGTCCTTCTATTTTCTTTGGATGTTTTCTGCATCATTCAGTGGTTTGCTCAAAGAATCCTTCAGTATTGCAACATAGTCATTTTATTCCAAATCTCCTTCTCCCTCCATCTCTCACCTGGCCCACCAGGGCCACCACCTTCTCTCACCTGGAGCACCAGCGGCCTCCCACTTTCTCTACCTTCCTTGAGCACCTCCTCCCCATCCCTCTGCACACCGTCGCTGGAGTCACGGTGCTCCCTGCTCAGGACTGCCCCAGATCTTGTTTGTACGTAAACTAAAGTCCAAACATTTTTCTGGGGCTCTAGGCTCTCTGCATGGTGGCGTCTCCTCCCTGCTGCTTCTTCTCCCCCAGACTCTCCTTGCTGTTCCTCAAACCTGCCAAGCTCAGAGTGGGGTGGCCTTGAACCCCTCACATGCATACCTGTCCACAGGGATAAGAATACTTCCTCCCTCTGAGAAGCATCTTGAGGATAAAGGCACGAATGTACATCTCCCTGAGAGGTGGCCTCTGCCCATGCTGTCCCCTCATCACTGTCATCTGAAAGAGCAGGTGGCCATCGCTGGGGTACCACTTCCTCCGGGCCCACCCACACTGCCTAAAGTAGCCTAACTGTCCTGTGTCTCCATGATGTCCCCTGGTCATACTCCTCTCTGCTCTCGAGCTGACCTTCACCAGTCTTTGCTCGGTCTGTTCCTGGCTTATTCTGCTGTGTCTCCACTGTGAGGCAGTGAGCTGGGTCCTCAGTTGGCATCAGTGTGCACTGGTTGAAAATATGAATGAATGAATCCAGCCCATCCAGCTACCCAGCTTCCTACCTTCTGCGTTTTCAGCGTGCCCCTCGTTTCCTCAGTCTGGATGCAGAGAGATCTTTAGAGCATGTTCTAGTCCTTTCCTTGTTGGACACAGATGCTCTGGGGACAGAGGGACAGACGGATGGAAGGATGGATGCGCGGGCTCCAGGTCAAGCAGGGCAGCCTCCCTGCCACTCACTGCCTGTAAGAAAGGAAGGACAGGCTCAAGGAAGCATGTTGAGACCAAAAAGACTATTGCTCTTCCTGACCTCAGTCTCCGCATCTGTAAAATAGGGTCAATTCCACCTGCCTCACAGCTGGGAGATTATGCCCAGTAGTCCTGCCTTGGGTGCTTACACTCATCCTCCTGGAAAGGGACCACATCTGATAGTTTCTTCCCTTTTGCTATCTCAACAATACCTTAATAGGTACAATACACTAAGAATATCCAAGATGGTTGGCTGACTTCCAACTGCAATTTATGATCAATTATAGGAAGCCAGATATTTAAGGCTGTATTCAAATGACCTAGAAGGTTCTAGAATTTTTCAAGAGTTTGTTGGGGTGAAATTCACATTACATAGAATTGACCATTTTAAGGTGAACTATCCTGTAGCATTCTTGTGACTTGAAGAAGTCCTGCTGGGGGGCACCACACAAGAGGAGCCCCAGGGGCTGCTGGGAGGTAGCAATGGGGCCTAGCAGGGTTGTCATTGTTTAGGCCAGGCCATTGTACCACTCTACTCAAATCCCTTTTTTGTTACATGCCGTGGAGTCGGTTCCAACTCACAGCATCCTTGTATAGAGTTTCCAAGGAGAGGCTGGTGGGTTTGAACCGCTGACCTTAGGGGTCCAGTGCTTATCTTACAGCACCACACAAGGAGTCCTTTAGAGGTGAACTTTA
The DNA here is from genome assembly GCF_000296735.1 of Chrysochloris asiatica. NCBI lineage: Eukaryota > Metazoa > Chordata > Mammalia > Afrosoricida > Chrysochloridae > Chrysochloris > Chrysochloris asiatica. Next base: position 6,111,971 of record NW_006408650.1, on the reverse strand, counting down.
CCAGAGCTTCCCTTCTGTAGATGGAGAATGGAGGCTCAGAGGGGTTTAGTAACTTCCTCAAGATCACACAGCCAAGAAGGGGTGTGACTGGGGCTCGAACCCATGTCCTTTTGACGTCAGGGCCTGGTGTCTCCTAGGGGAGTATGCATCTTCTTCCCTAAAGCTGGGGTATAGTCAGGGCTGGATGGTTCCTGATAGAGATTAGATTTTATCCTCCCAAAATACACTCTGGAATCCTCGTCACTACACCTGTGGATACGATCCTATTTGAGAATAGGGTCTTCTCTATTAATGAGGTCCTTTCAGTATGTAGGGTGGATCTTAAACTTAACCACTTCTGAGTTATAAGGAGCAGTGGCACTGTAGGTTAATACGCTGGACTGCAAAGTCAACTTGAACCGCAAGGTTGGCAGATGAAGCTCATCAGCTGCTCCTTGGAAACCCTACACAGGGTAGCTATGTGTCGGAACCAACTCGGCAGCACTTAACAACAGACCCAGCGACAAGCAATATATCCAGGGAAAGACAGGCTCCATCTAAGGACTAACTGTTGGTGTTAAGAGTCATTGACTTGGTTCTGACTAATAGTAACCCGCTATAAGGTTTCCGAGGAGCGGCTGGTGGGTTTGAACAGCCGACCTTGTGGTTAGCAGTCCAATGCTGATCCTACAGTTCTCCATGATGACTACGGAAGCTACAAACCCGGGAAGTCTGAGGACTGCTGGCAACTACTAGAAGCTGAATGAGCCCTGCTGGCTTAGTGGGTTACGCTGCTACCACAAGGTTAGCAGTTCAAATCCACCAGCCACTCCATGGGAGAAAGATGAGGTTTCCTGCTCCCATAATGATTAACATCCTCAGAAACCTTACACAGGCTCACTGTGAGTCAGAACCTACTTGATGGCACACAACCACCACCACCATTACCACCACTAGAAGCTGAAAAAGACAGAGAAGGACCTCCCCATAGAGCCACACTCTAAATATGGGCTTCCTAAAAGGAGTTCTGGTGTTGCAATAGCTAAGCATGTAGCTGTGACCAGAAGGTTGGAGGTTTGAGCACACCGCTCACTCTGCTGGAGAAAATCCGTGGTAATCTGCTCCCATAAAGACGGCAGCCTACTGGGCCTGGGGGTTCGGGACCACAGTCTCGGGGGACACCTGGCCAATTGGCATAATGGTGAGTAGAGCAATTAGGATCTTAAAAGCTCACAAGCAGCCATCTAAGGTACAACTATTGATTGCTCTCTGTCTAGAGGAAAGAAGAGAAATGAAAATTGAAGCCACTTGCAAACAATTAGCCCGATGGAGTAATGGACAACATGGGCATCAGTCCCCAAAACCCTGAGAGCAGAACTAGATGGTGTCCGTCTACCGATGGAGCCCTGGGGGGAAGAGGGGAGTGCATGACACGTTGGGCAGTTAGCTGCAGGGTTGGTGGTTCTAACCCACCAGCTACTCCATGGGAGAAAGATGAGGCTTTCTGCTCCCATAAAGATTCACAGCCTTGAAAACCACATTCAGGTCACTATGAGTCAGAACTGACTCGATAACACAACAACCACCATCAACTGCTCTGGAAGGGATCACATTAGGAGGTCCTGGATAGAGTGGGAGAAAATGTGGATTTACAAAGCTCAAGCTCATTTAAGAGACAAGGCTTACTGGTCAGCAGACACTGGCAAAACCCTGACACTACAGCCCTAGCCCTGACCCTTCATTTCTGGAACTGAACTCACCCACATGGTTGAATATTCAGCCAGGCAGTACATAGGTCTATGGGGAGACAGCAACATTAATGACATACACACATCACAGAATGGTCAACCATTCAAGATCAAAAGGGCAGCAATTACCCCAGCAGAGTGGGGGAAGAGGAAGGAATGGAAACAGGAAACATAGGGGGACACAGGATAAGAGATACAAGTGATACTAACATGGAAGGGGTTGCCATCAGTAAAGGATTTGAATATACAAGTGATGGTCTGCTCTGCAAATTTTCATTCAATTCATAATAATAAACAGTTAAAAAAGGAGAAGGAAAGGAGACAGCTTAGGAAGCTCTATGGGGTAGTTTCACTCTCACATGGGGGGTCACTATGAGTCACAATTAACTGGAAGGAACACCACCCACTGCTATTTCTACACCAGAGGAAATGGATACAACTCTCTCTCAGGAGAGAGCTCAACTGGAGGAAAACGCACCTAAGATTCTAGTGATTTTAGAACTAGGTTCCTCAGAGGTGCCTGAGGGACTGCCACAGGGTGAGTGAAGACTGGAGGGTGGCGCTCAGTGGATTCCCCATTTCCTCAGGCAGTAGCCCTTGTATTTTACACATTGGAGCAGGGTCTGACATTGCCAGAGCCCCCGACTCCCCCGTGAGAGGGATGGTGGGGACAAGTGAAACAAAGAGCCCAGGGCTGGGGGCATTCCCGTATCAATTTGATCAGATCAACAAACTCAGACATTACATTTCACCCTAAAGGGCTGGAGAGTCAGACCCAACACCCCAGAGCACGATGGGACCTTCAGGAACAGAGATGTGCCGCTTCTTTCGCTCTGAGGTCGGGGAGCCCCCTGAGGATGACATGCAACCAAAGCTGCCCGCCTCCTGCATCCTTCTCCACCATCTCCAAGGCAATAGCCTCCTCTGGGACCAGGCGCAGGGAGAGGGCATGGGGCGGGCATTGCCCCAGGAAACTAGCATTCTGGGGTGGGGGCGGGGCATCAAGACCAAGGTTAGTTAAGGTCCCCAGACAGATAGGTACATTCTGGAACTCAGATAATGACAACCCCTTCTCCAAGTCAGAACTTGCCCCTAACCCCCACCAGGCAAATGCCAATCCTCATCCACCCACCTCTCAGCTAAGGCCCTGCACCTACCAGACCAAGGGCTGCCACTCTTTCCAGGAAAGGAAAACGTCACCTCTTGGTCACCACCGACAGACAACAACCACAACTGCCTTTTCAGCCAGCGGCTTTCATGTTGCATCCTGCCCACAAGCAGGTCCTCCGTGATGCTGGCTAACACGGGGTCTGACAGGCACGATCAGCTCAGGGGTTGGAAAGCCAGTGAGGGTAAGCACGCCAAGGCTGGGAGCTGGATGGTCCGTATATGTCATCCCAACCCTGCTGCTGGCCAGGAAGCAGCGTCCCACGATGTCCCTATCAGACCTCTCATCTCCCCACCCCCAGCACAGCCCAGAGCCACACTACTCCTGAGCTGGGATCCCTGTCCAGTGCCCTTTAGCTGCTAGTATCAGATACAGTCCAAGGCTAGAGCACCAGGGAGATGGGACCAGCTGGGGCAGTACTGGGGACCCCAAAGGAAACTGGCCTGGCTGCAGAGAGTGGGGGCTGGGCTGGTGAAGGAATGAGGTCTCTAAGAGACCTGATGGTTACACCTTTGAGGGCTGTAGCAGGAGGCCTGGGGGCCTAGGAGTTAAGTACTGAGCTGTTAAGTAAAAGGTCAGCAGTTTGAGCCCCCCCAGCTACTCCACAGGAGAAACATGAAGCAGTCTTAGGTCCTACAGGGTCACTGTGAGTCCGAATTGAAAGACAGCAGTGGCTTTTAGTAAGAGTCCTGGTCGACAGCCATTGTCTGCAAAGAGCTACCCACATACACACATGTGCATGCACAAACACGTATGTACACACGTGTGAACATGTACACACGGGTGCGTGCACACACATGTGCAGGCATGCCTACATGCAGGCGACATGCATCGTACATGTGCATACAATTTACACACAACCATGCATGCGCACACATGTACACACACATGGACATGTACATACACAGGCATGCACACATGTTTAGGCACATGCACACACAGGCATCGTCTCTTATGTTAAACCAGGGAGTGGAACAGCTTTCACATCTCTGCTCTTCACTAGGGCGGCAGGAGCTCCTACTTGTTGCCAACATTTCCAGAAATAGGTGGGCGAGGAGAGTAGATGGGCCAGAAGCCCAGCCCAGTCCTGTGGCCTCAGGGAGGGGGCAGTGGTAGGTTGGTAGGTACTGGGGTGGGGGCGGGAGCCAAGCCTGGTGCACAGCGTTGGAGGCCCCACCCAGCACTATCTCTGGTGCCCCAGATATGCTTATTCACCCAGAGGAAATTATGACATCTTGGGAGCAGGCTTCTCTGGGCCACAGAGTCACATCCGCTGCCCTCTCTAGGACCCCCAGTCTGCCTCCGAAACTGCTGATGCTGCCTCTCCCCCACGGGGTCACGTAGTAGCTAGGAAGCTCCAAAGGGCCTGGGTAGAGGATATGGGTGGGGGGCAAGGGTGTGGAGTTAGGATGGGGCAGATTCTACTTCCTTTTCCTTCAGGGTGGGGTCCAACGTGGGGTGGGGCAGAGCCAGAGTAAAAGTGAAGTACAAAGGTCAAGTCACAGGGTACCTCATGATGCCCAGGGCTGAGGTCTCAGTCCCCAGCCCACCCAGGCACAGCATCACTCTCACTCAGCTTCCCAGATACTGTGAGGCTCCGGCCTAGTGAGTGGGGTCAGGAATGGGTGTAGGGTAGAAATGCAGACTCAGAAAAATAGCCGGCTGGAGATCCGGTTTTTCCACAAAAAGTGGGGTTGGGCACACCTAGCTAAGCCCTGCCCCAGCACAGCAGGGATGAGTACGGGCACCCCAAAAGGGGCCCCAGCCGTGACCACCATACCTGGGACAGGGTACTGGAGGGCCCCCTATAACCTGCTGCATTCATGGGCCCAGCCTCCTCAGCTGTGGGTCCCTCTGTGCTGAAGGTAACTGCTCCAGCACCCGGTCCCTGCCCTCTCTCCTGCCCACCAGTGACCCTCACACGAGCAGCTAATGAACACTGGGTCCCCAATGGCTGCTGACCCCTTAGGGCCTCATGAGCCAGGCAGGGGGCAGGGCTCAAGCAGCAGCTGTAGCCCAGGTCAGCAGAGGCTGGACACCAGCGAGCCTGCTTGTCTGTGGTCAGAAATGGGCACAGGGAGAGGGACAAGGGACAAGCAGCCCACCTCCTCCAGAGAGAAAAGAGGAAGACACTTGAACAGACCAGACATGATCAGGAAGTGAAGGGGGCCTTGAGAGTGGCAAATCCCCTGAACCACAGAGATGAAGAACCCAAAATCTGGCCCTGGAACCCCCTTTCAGCGTGACCTGGGCCCACGTCAGCTGAGCCACCCTGGGAGAGTGAGCCATCAGCCAGGGCTACCGAGGAACCTGTCAGTTCCCAGCTGAGTCACGGGGTTAGGGCCAGGGACGAGGAAATGGCTCCCCTCCCCTACTTCCCGGCCACAGAAACTGAAACTTGGCCCTTCTGGAAACCAGGTCATTTTTAGAAAGCTGCAAAGAGGAAGCTGGGCCCTAGCCACTGAGTAGTCCCTCACTCTGCTGACCTCAGGGGGTGGCCCCTGCCCTCACATGGGAAGCCCAAAAGGAGACACTGTAAAAGCTGTCACTTAACCCCAGATCCCCACATCTGTAACCTGCAGGACTGAGACTCAGCCCCGCGGCCCACCGCTCCCCTCCGGCCAGGGAGTAGGGGACGGGGAGCCAGGGGGACGGGGCCAAGGGTAGGAAAGTAGGAAAAGGCAGGAGAAGAGTCTGGGGCAGGACTGTGGAAGAATAAGGAAAGACACGGTGCTCTGGTGGCACAACGGTTAAGCACTCAGCTGCCAACTGAAACGACGGTTTGAACTCAACCAGCAGCTCTGGTGACGAGCTTTGGCAAAGATGACAGTCTAGGAAACACTTGTTGTTAAGTGCCGTCAAGTTGGTTCCGACCCATAATGACCCTGTATAGGGTTTCCAAGGAGCGACTGGTGAGCTTGAACCACCGACTCTGTAATTCAAATGGCTTTGCAGTCTGGGGCATTAACCCACAGAGCCACACCAGGACTCTCTAGGGAACACTGTTGTTGTTGTTATGTGCCTTAGAGTCGGTTCCGACTCATAGTGACCCTGTACAGGGTTTCCGAGGCTGTAAATCTTTACGGGAGCAGAAAGCCTCATCTTTCTCCCACGGAACAGCTGGTAGTTTCGAATTGCTGACCTTGAGCTTCGCAGCCCGATTCGTAACCACTACGTTACCAGAGCTCCTTAGAGGCACTTTATTCAGTCACCTGGGGTTGCTAAGAGTCAACTTATTCACTGGCCACCGATGGGAGAGACAAAAGGGAAGGAAGAGGGTCTTCAGCACAGAGCAGTGAGCCCACAGTGGGAACCAGACAGGGTTCTCTCCCCAGGCATCGCCCACTTCCCCTGAGAGGCAGGGAACTTCTGGCAAGTTGGTACAGACAGAGCAGCGGGATCCCCCAGGGAGGGAAAGTGAAACAGCCCTGTGGACCCACGCCTGGCATCCCTATTTTCCTGCCCCACTCCCCGTCCTGTCCTTTGAGGGTTCACTGACGATAAAGAACTGAGAAGGGGGGTCAGCGCTAATGCACTGGGACAGAAGTGGGTGCTGGAGCTGTGTGCACAGTGCGTGTGATGGTGGAGACGGGGTGATGGTGCAGAACGCCCTACCCCCACTCCCGCCCAGCCTCTCGGTGCCAGCCAGCCAGCCAGCTACCGGAGGGTCCTGGGTGGAAGCTGGGCGAGCAGCATTTCCCAGAGCCCTGGGGTTGGTGGCTGCTCCTCCCAGCAGCCTGGCTGCCTCTGGGGTGCTTCCTTTTTGTGCTCTGTTCTGAAGGGGGTGGAGTGGGAATGCCGCCCCCCCCCCCCAGCACCAGAAGATTTGGGACAGGAAGCGCGTACCACAGACTACTGTGCTCCACAGGCTGCATGTCAGACGGGATCGCCATCACTCAAGAGGACGTGGGGGGGCTGGGAAATTGGGTTTCACCAGTCTTTGTCACCAGCAGTGGCCAGGCACCTGCCCAATGACTGGGGACAAGTCAGGGTACAGTGTGCGGGGGGACAGGGATTCCCTAGAACTGAGATGTGACCCCACAATGGACACAAGGCCCCCCACCCCCACCCAGCTCATTCTCACCCACCTCCTCCTGGTTTGGCTCCAGACTTGAAAACACAGCTTGACTTGGGAAGACAAGGTGGTAGGCCTAGCCCTAACTGCTGTGTGACCTTGGACAAGTCACTTAATAATGCTGGGCTGCCGTCTGCCAGGTGTAAGATGCTTCCCACAGGGCTTTTAACGCAAGCTCTCTGAACTCTAGGTGGCTTTGTCACCATGAAACCAGGGCCCATCCTGGGAGCATGGTCATCCCAGTGGGCAGGCCCAGGGCTGATTCTGAGCTACGGGTGGGGGTCCCCCACTGCTGGAGGCCGCTCTACACATTGGTCCTTCCTCAGGAAGGGAACATGCCAGGCAAACACTTTTGGGCTTGTAAATAGTCAGTAATGAGCTAATAAACCGGATTTCCCAGAATCCTACCCTAGGGCTGGTTGCTTCTTTAGAAAAGGCTGAGATGGCTGCCAGCTCTTCAGGACACCTGGAGGTTGTGGCCCTATCATCCACGAGCCCATTCACATAAGGGATGAAGAGCCACCCCTCACCTGCCACCTCGTGCTTCAGGGCGGAGTGAGCAGGACCAGGGAGCCGAGACCAGGGTTTACAATGTTACTAGGGGTCCAGCCACACTGGGTGACGCTATCAGACAGATGACACCAAAATGACTCTCTATAAAATTTTTGTGTGTTGTCTCAGCGGAAATTTATTAATTTATAAAAAATATTTCTACAGTGGGTTGTAACAATATTTTTTCCTAAGCCCAATTTACAAGTATCATTAAACCTACAAAGCTAACACTGTATGCTAATTAACTACCACTGGTACTATTACCCAATTACAAGGACGCTCCAAATCACATGGCTTCATCTACAGGGTGCTACAAGCATGCGCTGTTGTTTTAATAATCACTGATGTAGTTGGCCAATTTCCTGGTGTTTTAGCTACAGTACTGTGGTAATTGGTATCTGTGAACCTCTATCAACAGTTTGGAAAATAAAGTCGTAATGAAAGGAAAAGGAAGAGAAAATCTAAAAAGGATTCCACTGTGCTACACATAACATTGTAGCTAATAACGTTACCATTCAATGTAGAAAGATCTTAAAAAAACAATTGTGTTACGCTTGGTGTAGCCAAAGAAATATTACATGTAAGCAATTCACAGCTACACTGGAATTCTGGTGTGGCGTTGTAGGGGAAGCATTGGACGTCTAACTGCAAGGTCGGCAGTTCAAACCCACCAGCTGCTCCTTGGAAGCCCTATACAGGGTCACTATGAGTTGGAACTGACTCGATGGCACATAACAACAATTCTAAGATTAAAATGGATACTAAACATTACTAAGGATTCTGTGTCGCCTGGTATAGCGGCAGGAAGATGGCACGAGTTACTGAACCGGGTGATGTCATTCCGAGTGGCGCCTCTGCTGGGGCTTGAAGCTCAGCTCCACCACCCACCAGCAGGGAGAGCTGGGCCAGTCACCAATTCTGAGTCTCAGTCTCCTCTCTGTGAAATGGGACCACATCCTACCACACAGAGTTCCTGCCAAGGTGGAGGGGTAGGGTCTGATGTGTCATTAGTGGCCAATAGTTGGTGGCTTCTTTCACTCTGGGCTGACCTCTGCCCCCACAGTCCACTTGGTCTCCTATGTTGAGCCAAGAGGCCCAGAGTAGACAGGCCCCCATTTGACAGATGAGAAAACAGAGGCTCAAAGGTCTAAGGTCCCATACATAGTATAGAAGCAGGAGTACTGTGACCCAGACCCAGTCCAGCCCTCTGACCCTTACATCCTGTAGCCTCAGCCACCCCAGAACCGGCAAGGAGAGGAGACAAGACAATGGGCCTGGCTGGCAACTGCTGAGTTAGGGTGCTGTCAGCAAGTCTGGGGAGCAGAGGCCTTTGATTCATGAGCCCCTCCCAGCCCCCTAAGCAGAAATGCACTTCTCTAGAGGCGTTCACAAACATGATCTCATTCCGTTGGGGTGGAGGGAGGTGGACAGAACAGCTGGCATTAGCCTCGCTGACTGATAAGGTCGCAGAATTAATAAGCGGGGCTCAGGCCACCAGCTCAGAATCCCGCTCCTCCCAGACCCCAGGGCTGGTCCCCACCCTTCTCTCCCAGGCCATCTGGTGCCACACTGTAAGTGACATCCTAGAAACAACTGGGGGGCTGGGGCAAGAAGTCAGCCCGCATACCCGAGGAAGTCACTGGCACTTGTTCTAGGTGAGAGACCGGAGGAAGAGACCAACAATGGAGATGGAGTGGAGTGAGGGCCTGGCCCCATGGCACCTCCCCGCCCCCACTGGGCACACGTAAGCTGGGGAACCCTGGACAGGTTGGCTGCTACACCCTGGTTAAATCAACCCTCGGTCACCTTGGCACTGAGCCCCATCCCATCCCCAGACATTCCCACCACTTAATAATAGCAGACAGCCCAGGTGGCTCAATGGTCAAGCACTCGGCTGCAAACCAAAAGGTCAGTGATCGGAACCCCCACTCCCATCCCCACCCCCAGCAGCTCCATGGAAGAAAGACCTGGTGATCTGCTCCTGGAAGGCTCAGAGCCTAGGAACTCTACCGGGCAGGTCTGCTCTGAATGAGACACACGGCATCCTACCCACAACCGAGATCCCCGACAACTTCCGAGACGGAGGGCTACTATCCTCTCCATGAAACTGAGCTTGGGCATACAGGGGGAGTCCAAGGAGTGATGGGGGCTCCCACCACTGAGCTCCTACAATGGCCAAACCCATGCTGTACACGTGGGGAAAACTGAGGTACAGATCATTGACGTGACACCCCCCCACACTAAATGACCACACTCTCGCTGACCGTTTGCCAAACATTGAATCCATCCACCCCATGAAGAAACCTGGTGTCATGGTAGTTTAAGCTTTGGGATATTAACACTAGGTCAGCAGTTAAAATCTACCAGCTGCTCGATGGAAGAAAGAGGAGGGCGTCTGTTCCCCGGAAGATTTTGTCTCAGAAATCCTAAGGAGCAGTTCTCTGTTCTATAGGGTTCTTAGGAGTTAGAACTGGCTTGATGGCAGTGAAGTTGGTTCCATCCCATCTCTGCCTCTCCTGGCCCCCGGGCCAGCATCCCTACCCAGCTCACCTCCTCTACATTTCCCCCTTAGTCCACTCCACTTTCCTAAAGGAGTATGCGATGCACTGGGGCTGGGAGCATGCCTTCCAGCTGCTTCTGGGCTGTAAGCCACTTGGAGCCAGATCCCTGGACGAGTTTACTAAAAGAGGGACGGGGTGCTGTGGTTCTTAGACTTCCTCACCAGAGGTGAGAAGAAAAGACTGTTTTAACAACAACAAACACACCCCACTGTCAGTGAGGTAATTCGGACTCCTAGGAACCCTACAGGAAAGAAGAGATTCCAAGGTTGTAAATCTTTATAGGAATAAACAGAAAGATGACAATCTTTCTCCCTGGGAGCGGATGGTGGGTTTGAGCTGTTTATACCTATACCTAATTCTCCTAAGAATTTACAGGGGCAAAAATAACTCCATGGGCAGTCTGGGAAAAGCCCTTAAATTCCCCAGCTCAAAGAGGCAGGCGGGTGGCTCCTCCTGACCTGTCCTGAGGGCTGCCCAGGGCCAGGCCGCCTTCCCTTCCTGGCTACCATGTGTGAGGTCAGCCTGCACTTGGCTGCCAGCCGGCCACTCCTCCCCCTGGCTCAGCTGGAGAGGAAACTGGGAGCTGCTTTCAACAAGCTGGCTGCAGACACTGAACTCACCCTGGAAATCCCCGTGGTAGACAGGCAAGGCAGAGCCTGCTCCCGAGTATGGCCCTGGGTTCCAGGGGCTGTGTGGGAAGCAGGGTCTCTGTCTCACCCCATGCTACATGTGTGGCATAGGCAGGAGACCAGCAACCAGCACACATCCTGACCCAGAGAGTTGGTTGGTTCCTTCCTCCAAGTCCCTTGGTCATGAATATGAAAACACAAACCCCGCTGGCTGCTTCTGCTCATCTGGGGTAAAGTTTACAAGCAAGTTGGACAGGAACCCAGAACCCACAGCAGTAGGAAGGCAGGCCACAACTACCTCCCCATTATTACCCTGCCACACACTGGGGGGGGGCGAATGAGTCCTTATTTCCTAACAGGAGTCCCTGGGTGGCGCACATGGTTAAGCACTCCACTAATAAAGTGAAAGGCTAGGTGATTTGAACCTACCCTGAGCCACCTCCAAAAAAAGTTTTGGTGATCCGCTTTCAAAAGCCTTGAAAACCCTACGGAACTCAGTCCTACTCTGACAACACGAAGTTGCCTCAAGTCAAAATCAATTCAATGGCAACTGGTTTGGTTTTTGGCTTTTGGAAGTCCCACTCTGGGGAAGTGTGTTTGCTCACCAGGTAAGCAAGCAGCAGGAGGCATCTGGGGGCTCCTTTACTGGGAGAAGACACTTGGCTTTAGGGCTGGGTCCTGGGAGAAAACAGTGGTTCAAATGCTGGTTTGGTTGCTCACTGCCTGAATTTTGGGCAGGTCTGTGTGCTCAGCCGGTACCAGTCATGAGAGCCACAGGACACATGGGGGCCATCACTGGCCCTCTCCTGCTCTCCCCCATGGTACCCAGTGGGTCACCTCCAGAGCAAGGAGGTCTGGGACCATACATGTACTGTGAAGACACAGAAAAGAGGGCAGTAAAGGTGACCTGCGGCTCCGAAGCCCAGACATGACTGGCCAGCTGGGACAGTACCGCCTGTACCCAGCTCAAACACTCCGACTCATCCCTACCACGCGTCCCTCTAGCCTGTCCTCCACCTCTCATGGTGTCTCAGCTGACTGCCCAGTGCAAGAGGTGCCTGGACCCACCTGGGGGTCCTCCAGTTAAGGCAGAATATTCTCCTGCAAAAGGGAAAAAGACTGGGCAGCCCATCAGACGCCAATTAGGAGCCCAGTGATTTTCTGGTGTTATGTTCCTCGTGTAGTTAACTGGAAAGTTAGCTGTGAGTTCTGATCGGAAGGGAAATATTCCAGCGGGTCACGTGACATTGGCTATTCAGGCTGGCCTCAGCAAGTCTGCTTCAGGGAAGTCTATGGGAACAGAGCTCACCATCTCTCAATGCCCCCTCACCTTGAGTTCTAGGGTTCCCCACAAGGGAGGTTACTCCAGAATTGAGGGAAGTCTGAGCTTCTCCTCACAGTGAGCTGGTGAGCAGGGAAGAAGAGATGAGCTTGCAGTCCCAAAGGAGGGCTCATGTTGAGGTCCTAACTGTCCTCAAATCTCCTGACTGTCCTTCTCATTTAGATTTATTCCAAGTCAGGGAGACAGAGGGATGGGGTGAGGGCAGTAGACGAGGAGAAGTAGTTTGAATCCAGCAGCTGTTTCTCAGCCTCAGCACTACTGGCACTTGGGGCCAGATCATTCTCTGTGGTGGGTGCTGGCCTATGCGCTATAGTTAGCAGCCAGCCTGACCTTCATCCACTAGATGGTAGGCACCCCCAAGTTGTGACAACCAAAACTATCTCCCAACCCCAATGCCACTGAGTGGATTCAACTTACAGTGGCCCCTATAGGGCAGAGAAAACAGTTCTCTAGGTCTTTCAAGACTGTCAATCTTTCTCCCAAGGAGCAGGGCCCCACGGTAACTCACTATGCCACCAGGGGGTGCAAAATCGCCTCCCCCAACTATCACAGGTGCTGGCCTCAGCAAAGACCACACACCTGAAGCCCCCAATCCAGTCATTTGAGAAACTGCAGCTAGCTCACATGTGGGGTTAATCCTCAAGCCCTCCCCTCCTCAGACCCAGGCTCCCTTCTCTAATGCCCCACCCCAGCAACCCCAACCATGTATCTTTTCCCTGTGGTGGGAGTCTGTATCCTAGCGGGCTTCTTCCTCTTTAACCTTTTTAAGCACTGGAGGATCAGGAGGGAACCGTAGTCCAGGAAGCCAGAATTCCTGGGTCCAATATCCGACTCCGGTCCAGTCTTGCTGTGTAGTCCCCTATTCCCACCCCCGCACCTGTTTCCCTCTTGGCAGTGCTGAACACAAACTTTGGTTCGTGCTCCAAGGAGCTAACTCGGAAGAAGGGGAGCGAAGAACCGAATTTGGGGAGCTTCCGGACGAAGGCGTGGCGGTGCGGTGCTTTCTGAAGTACCCTCTCTGCCCACTCCCGGGGGCTTTAAGGTTGTCCTCTTATATTTGGTGAGCGGTGGCCCCCGATCCCTTACGTTTCTGGTCCGCGCCTAGCCTAAGGGCCGAGACCGAGCTCCCCCAGCCGGGCCAGCACCCACGTGGGCCCCGGGGCTCCGCAGGGCGAGAGCCCTCAACATTCGTACAAGTACGCACAATCGCCCGGGTGACTTGGGCTCGACCCCAGACCCCTCCGGCGCCCGTGGCCCGAAGCTACAGCCCGCCCCGCCCGACGCCCGGCTCACCTCCCTGCAGCCCCACGTCCCCGGGACGCAGCTCCGAGCGACGCCTGCGAGCGCTGGGCGGCGGTCCTCGGGGCGGAACAGCAGCGCTCCGCCTCTTCCCTACCTGCGCTCGGGCGGCCCGAGGGTGGGCCCAGGGCGGGGCCGGGAGGTTGAGGGCGGGCCGGGTGGCAGAGGAGGAGCCTGCTGCCCGAAGGCGGACCCGGCGGGCTCGGGGCGGGACCAGTTGGCCCAGGGGGCGGGGAGGGGCGGGGTGGGGTGGGGCCGGTGTTTTCGGGCGGTGCTGGGGCGGGGCCACGGGTCGGCCAGGGAAGCCGCGCCCACTTCTGCGCGCCCCCTGCCGTGGGACTCTTTGCCGAGGTTGCTGTCGAATCTGTTCCGACTCATTGTTATTGTTGTTAAGTGCCAGAGTCAGTTCCGACTCATAACGACCCTGTAAAGGGTTTTCAAGGAGCGGCTGGTGAGCTTGAACTGCCGACTTTATGGTTCAAATCGACCTTGAGGTCGAGTGCTTAGCCTACACCACCACACCAGGACTCCAGAGCAGGGGTTTGGTGGTGGTGGTGGTGTGCCGTGCAGTAGGTTCCGATTCATGGCGATCCTGCCTAGAGTTTCCTTTAAATCTTTGCGGGGACTAAAAAGCCTCGTCTTTCTTTTCTGCAGAGCAGTTAGTGGGCAGAACTGCCCACTTTGTGGTTCACAGTCCAGTGCTTATCCTATGGAGCCATTGAGCTCTCTTATGTATGTCAGTTGTTGCTGAGTGCCATCCAGTTGTTTCTAACTGTTAACAACCCTGTATAGGGTTTCCAGGAGCAGCTGAGGAGCTTGAACTGACGACCGTGCAGTTCAAACTGACCTTGCAGTCCAGCGCATTAACCCACAGTGCCACACCAGCACCCCGTAGGATAAGCAGTGGACTACTCACTCCATGGCCAGCAGTTCAAATCCACCAGCTGCTCTTGGAAACTACACAGGATCACTATGAGTCTGAAGTGACTCCATGGCATTTAACAACTAAAGTGTAGAGGACCTTGGCAGGTAGGGATGAGGAACGGGTTTCTAGGTGGAAAGAAGAAGGAAGACAGAAGCAGGGAAAGCCCAATTATGATTCAGGATTCTGGTTCCTAGTTTGAGGGCATCACAGTGTAAAGACACAGGCTAGGAGCACGGTAGAGGCTCTGCATGTCCACATGAGGGGTTTCTATTTCATGGGGAGCCAGGTAGATTTTAATACCAGGAAGTTGCACCCTAATATTTTACACTGTGTAGTCCTCTATGAAGAAACCTTGTAACATAGTGGGTTACACATGCTAACCACAAGGACAGAAGTTTGAATCCACTGTGGAAGAAAGATGAGGCTTCCTGGCTCCATAAAGATTTATAGCCTCAGAAACCCTATATGGAGTCACTCTGAGTCAGAACCGACTCCATGGCATGTAGTGTGTGTTCAAATACACCTTTTCCATGTTTCATCTTAAGAACAATCCTACAAGTAGAAAGAGCAGGCTTTGCAGGTGAAGAAACTGAGGCTGTAGACTCCTTTTAATATAAGAAACTCACACACCGATGTTCACTGCAGAGCTTTTCACAACAGCCAAAACTTCTATCAACAGAGGGAAGGCTAAATAAAACTTGGTTTATACACACAATGGAATGCTGTTCAACCATAAAGAGAAATGAAGTCCGGATGCATGACGTAGCATGGATGAACCTTAAAAACATTACATTAAGTGGAAAAAGTCGGGAGCAAAAGGAAAAATACTGTACAGTCTCACTTACATGAAACACATAAATAGAAACCAAAGACTGTTAGGAGAGGGAAAGGGGAGCTCTTGCTTAGAGAGCCTTGAGGTTGTATTCATGGTAGTACAGTGATTTGGAAAAGGTTATCAAGAATGGGTGAACAGCTTGAAGAATGTAATCAGTATCACTGAAATTACACATGTAGAAATTGATGCAGATGGCATATGTCTTGTTATATCTTGTTTCAACACAATAAAATAAAATGAAACAAGAAACCTTTGCCCTTTGTAAGTTCTGTCTGGCAGGAAGCCAAGAGAGTGCTCACCAGCTAGAGATGGCAACAACCACACTCCAGCTCTCCAACACACCAGGATGACTGGCTTGCTTTCATAGCTGAGCAATCCTGAGACCCACTCAAGACACGCCTCGTGGCCAGTAGAGATGAAAGGCCTCATGATGTTCAGACTGAGATGAGACATCATGACCCTCGGAAGCACAAGCAAAAGGAACTGGAGGTCATAGTGAGCACACTCAAAGAGGGTTTCCAGAATTATCTTTAAGAACACAGGACTGAAGTGCTTGTCTGGGTTCAGAGACCTGTAAGACTATGCCCGAGGCTGCACAGCTGCAGAGCAGCAGAGCTGGAAACAGATCCCCAGGTTCACACTCTTTTGGATCACACCCACACTTCAAGAGGATTCCTTTGGCTGCACTTACAATGGACTGTGATCCTGGGGGTGCTATGTTTTAGCGCTCAGGTGTTAACCGAAAGGCTATTGGTTTGAAATCACCAGTCCTGGCTTCTCTGTGGGAGAATCATGTGACAGTCTGCATCTATATAGATGACAATCTTGTGGGATAGCTCTGCTCTGTCCTATAGCGTCTCCGTGAGTCGGAATGAATTCCCTGGCAGCAGGTTTGCTTTTGCTAGAGGAAGGTGGCAAGGCCAGTGCAAAAGTCCAGGTGAAACGAACTGGGGAAGTGGGCAGGGACGCTGAGGGAAGAAGTAGACCAAATGACATCGCCTTTCTAGAATTTCACCAACACTGGCTCCCAGCTAATTAGTGTAACACAGTGGTGAGCTGAGTAACCTCACCCACACATCTTCAGGAGGGAATCAATCACTCCAAGAGGGGTAGTTGGTGGTGGTTATGTTCTGACGAGTCGCTTCCAGCTCATAATGATCCTGTATGGGGCTTCCAAGGTTGTAAATCTTTGTTGTTGTTGTTGTCAGGTGCCATCGAGTAGGAACTGACTCATAGTGACCCCATGCACAGCAGAACGAAACAATGTCCCATCCTGGGTCAACCTCACTACCGCTGCCACACTTGACACCATCAGTGATGCCACCTGGCTGATCCATCTCATTGGGAGTCTTCCTCTTTTTCTCTGACGCTCCATCTTACCCAGCATGACATCCTTCTCCAGCGATTGTTTCCTCTGGACAATATGTCCAAAGTATGAGAGACGAAGCTTAGCCATCCTGGCCTCCAAGGAGCACTCTGGCTGCGCTTCTTCCAAAACAGATCTATTGGTTCTTTTGGCAGTCCATGGCACTTTCAGTATTCTCCTCCAACACCACAGCTCAAAGGCATCAATTCTTCTACGATCTTTTCCTTATTCACTGTCCAGCTTTCACATGCATATGAGGTTATTGAAAATACCATGGCTTGGGTCAGGGGGAACAAAAAGCCTCATTGTGCTTCTGTGAAGTGGCTGGTAGATTTGAACTGCTGACCTCCAACTGTTAACCCACTATGCTACCAGAGCTCCTATCCAGGAGGGGTAAATTGAGGAATGGCCCAACCCCCTCCCCTCCCCCCACACACACCTGAACCTAGTTCATTGGGCAATGCAGTTAGTAACGGTGATGCACGATCACCACCTAGTGTTCATAAGTGGTACTGCACCAAGAAACCCCAACCGGTCATGTTATTGTTGTCGTCAGGTGCCACCGAGTCGGAACCGACTCATAGCGACCCCATGCACAGCAGAACGAAACAATGCTCGATCCTGGGCCAACCTCACCACCGCTGCCACCCCTCACAACCGGTCATAGGAACATGCTATTGAGTGTCGGTTTCTGACCACCCACTTGCCACTCATGATGACCCCTGTGTACAGAGTAGACTTGCTCCACTGAGTTCCTAAAGTAGTGACCTTTTGGAAGCAGATCTGCAGGCCTGTTTTCCAAGGCACGTTTGTGTTCGAACTGCCAACCTTTTGGCTAGTAGTCTAGTACTTAGCTTATTTGTGCCAGTCATAGTGACACAAAATAAGGTTTTCAAGGAGCAGTTGGTGGGCTTGAACTGTCGACCTTGCAGTTAACAGTCCAGTGCTTATCCTACAGCACCACGCCAGGAAGGGAGACCGTCCACCTAAAGGTTATGAGTATATATGGGTATTGTTGTTAAGTGCTGTCGAGATGGTTTCGACCCATAGTGACCATGTATAGGGTTTCCGTGGAGCAGTGGGTGAACTTGACACGCCGACCTTGTGGTTCAAAAGCTCTGGTAGCATAGTGGTTATGAATTGGGCTGTGAACCTTAAGGTCAGCAGTTTGAAACTACCAGCTGTTCCGTGGGAGAAAGATTTACAGCCTCGGAAACCCTGTACAGGGTCGCTATGAGTCGGAACCGACTCCATGGCACATAAACACCACCACAGAGAAAAAGAGGAAGACCCCCAGCGAGATGGATTGGCAAGGTGGCAGCATCGATGGGCTCAAGCGTGGCAACAGTAGTGAGGTTGGCCCAGGATCGGGCAGTGTTTCGTTCTGCTGTGCATAAGGTCACTATGAGTCGGTACTGACACGACGGCACCTAACAACAACAACAACATTAACCCACAGCGCCACACTAGGACTCCTCAGGCTAGTCAGCACTTAGTAAGACACTCCAGTCTCTTTTCCTACCATCCCGCTTGACTTTCAGAACATCATGTCCAGAAAGAGGTGCCAATGATCCTTCATCCAGAGGCGCATATGCTACAAGACCCAAGAACCTCGTGACAGCCAAGGGAGATCTGGGGCAGTGTCCAGCACTCTGGGGACTTGGGAGGGAGCTGTTGTGGTCAAATCAGTGCCTGGGGTTCTTCTTAGCTCAGATCTTCCTGGGATAGTCCCCTCCCCCTGGAAATCTCCCCCTCCCCCTCTCACTTCCCATTTGGCGTTTTACTCCTTATCAGCCCTCCGCTGGGTCATCCTAGCCTCCCCCAAGGCTTGGTCATTCCAACCCATCTTTGAGAAGTTTTGAATGTGACTCCGACATTATGCCACCTCTCTGCTCCCTACTGTACCCCTCCTGCAGACCCCTGACTACTGAAATCCTCAGCTTTCTCCCTCCCCCATCTTAGAGCTCACAATCAGGGCCCTAGAAGGGCAGAGTGGTGTGGGGGAAAGGGCACTGGCCTTGGCCATGTGGCTCTCAGCTCACCACTGACTAGCAATATGACTTTAGGCAAGTTACCTACCTAACCTTGGGCACAGATCTGCCTACACCAAAACAACAAACATCTGTGGCCATAGAAAGCACCTCAGGTAAAGTTAAACACACAGCAAATGGAGGAAGTATTGACAAAAGATAGATAGGGAGAATCTAACAAAGAGGTCCTAACAATATTAAAATAACACAATGTCTTGTTGTTAATTCCCATCAAGTCCATTCTGACTCATGGTGAGTTCGTTTGTACAGAGTAGAAATGCTCTATCAGGAAGCGGGTTTAACATGGGGCTGCTAACTAAAACACCCTGGAGTCTTGGTGTGGAGCAGTGGGCTAAGCACTGGACCATAAGGTCAGCGGTTCAAACTCACCAGGCACTTCTTGGAAATCCTATGCACTGTTGTTATGAGTCAGACCGATTTAACAGTACTTAACAATAAACCCTGAGTGAGAGTGGTAGCTCCATAGGCTAAGCACTGGATTGTGAGCCACAAGGTCAGAGGTTTGAGCCCACTACCCGGTCCAAGGGGAACTCTGGCAGCGTGTCATTGTTGTTGTTGTTATTGGGTGCCATCGAGTCAGTACCGACCCATAGAGACCTTATGCACAGCAAAACGAAACACTGCCCGATCCTGGGCCAACCTCACTACTGTTGCCACACTTGAGTCCATCGATGCTGCCACTTGGCCAATCCATCTCTCTGGGGGTCTTCCTCTTTTTCTCTGACCCTCCACCTCACCAAACATGATATCCTTCTCCAGCGACTGCTCCCTCCTGACAATATGTCCAAAGTATGAGAGATGAACTTTGGCCATCTTGGCCTCTAAGGACCACTCTGGCTGCACTTCTTCCAAAATGGATCTATTGGTTTTGGTAGCATAGTGGTTACAAATTGGGCTGCTAACCTCAAGGTCGGCAGTTTGAAACTACCAGCCATTCTGTGGGAGAAAGATGAGGTGTTCTGCTCCCGTAAAGATTTACAGCCTTGGAAACTCTGTGCAGGGTCACTATGAGTTGTAACCGACTCTACGGTACTTAACAACAACAACCCAGTCCAAGGAGTCCTGGTGTGGTGCTGTGGGTTAATGCATCAGACTGCAAAGCCGTTTGACCTGCAAGGTTGGCAGTTCAAGCTTACCAGATGCTCCTTGGAAACCCTATACAGGGTTACTATGGCTTGGAATCCACTCAATGACACTTAACAACACCGGATCCAAATTTCATCTTTCCTATTTCGGGCATATTGTCAGGAGGGACCAGTCGCTGGAGAAGGATATCATGTTTGGTAAGGTGGAGGGTCAGAGAAAAAGAGGAAGACCCCCAGCTAGATGGATAGTCAAAGTGGCAGCATCAATGGGTTCAAGCGTGGCAACAATTGTGAGGTTGGTCCAGGACTGCGCAGTGTTTCGTTCTGTTGTACATAGGGTCGCTATGAGTCAGTACCAACTTGATGGCACCTAATAACAACAACAAAGACCAGACCCAAAGGACAAAGATAAGGCGTTCTACTCCCCCAGGTTTAAAGCCTTGGAAACCCTATACTGGATCTCTATGAGTTGAAACCATCTCCATGGCATTTAACAATGTATACGCTAACGACTAAATTTTACTATACATAAATGTTAAAGTATTTTAAATTTTAACATACCCTCCCAAAATTGTTATTTGAATCAGAAAACTGAGTACAGACAACCCCCGGTTACGAGCATCTGATTTACATACAACCCGGGATTACAAATTATCATGGCCATCCCCACTCTTGGCCCATAAAGACTGCTGCGTTAAACATTCGTGGGCAGTATATATCCCTGGGCTGTTAACCACAAGGTTGGCGATTCAAACCCACCACTCGCTCCTCGGAAATCGTATACAAGGTTGCTATTGAGAGAAAGGAGCTCTGGTAGCATAGTGGCTACGAATCGGACTGTGAACCTCAAGGTCAGCAGTTCAAAACTACCAGCTGTTCCATGGGAGAAAGATGCGGCTTACTGCTCCTGTAAAGATTTACAGCCTTGGAAACCCTGTACAGGGTCACTATGAGTCAGAACCAACTCCGTGGCACATAACCATCCATCCATCCCTATTGAGAGAAGTATTTTAATAGGTTTTAAGTTATCTATGTTTTAACCCTTTTTAATCATTGTTCCAACATTATTACCCTAAGCAACTTCTCCCTTGTGCTCCCAGGACATGGGAGGACATGAAAGACTCAGTAGTGTTTTGTTGATTAAAAGTCAGAAGAAAGAGACAAGTTGGGAGGAGGAAACCCAGAGGAAAGAAAGTGTCTGGCGCCCAGATGTCTCCAATAACTCCACCCTGTTATTCCCGGAGTGTAAGCAACCTTGAACTGGTGGAGTGCCCATTACCCTCCCAGAGGGGAGGGGGCATTAAGCTCTGAGAAAGGAATGTGACAAAAACAAATAGGTTAATATCCAGGGGCGTATAAAAACTCCAACCGTGTGGGGAAAACCGAGGCAGCCTTTGGAGAAACATTCTCACTGCTTTCCAGATCTGTCAATAAAACATATGCTGATTCTCACCCTGTCTCTGTTTTTGGCTATAGTGGCTGGCGGTCCGGCTGTTTGTCCGGTAACACTGTGAGTCAGAACCAACTTGGCAGCACTTAACAACAACTATGGTTTGTAATAATAAACAGGGCATTACTTTGGAACCCGCAACAAAGCATTATTATTATTATTACTGTATTAATATGCTGGAATCCTGGTGTGATGCCAGAGGATAAGCTCTGGAACACAAGGTCAGTGGTTCAAACTCACTAGCCACTCCTCAGAAACCCGATACAGGGTTGCTATGAGTTGGACCTGACTCGATGGCACTTAACAACAACACAACAAACTAAAAAGTTGGAGGTTCAAGCCTACCAGTCATTCTGCTGCAGAAAGATGAGATAGCCCCCTTCTGTGCAAAGATCTGGAGTCAGAAAATCAAAAAGCCTTTCTCAAGCTGGGAGAATAAAAGAAAAATTCAAACCTCGACTTTCATTATTGAAAGATTCTCTGGGCAAATTATTGAAAGATGCAGAAAGCATCAAAAGAAGACGCATACACCGAGTCACTGTACCAACAAGAAATGGTTGATGTTTAACTGTTTCAAGAGGTAGCATATGGTCAAGAGCCAATGATACTGAAGGAGGAAGTCTTAGGTGCATTGAAGGAATTGGCAAAGAACGAGACACCAGGAGTTGATGGAATAAAAATTGAAATCTTTCAAGAAAGTGAGGCATCACAAGAGACACTCACTCATCTCTGTCAAGAAATTTGGAAGACAACTATCTGGCCTACTGATTGGAAGAGATCAATATTTATGCCCATTCCAAAGAGAGGTGACCCAATGGAATGCAGAAAGCATCGGACAATCTCTTTGATATCCCATGCAAGTAAAGTTTTACTAAAGGTAACACAGAAATGGCTGTAAGCATACATTGACAGAGAACTTCTAGAGGTTCAAGCCAGATTCAGAAGAGGATGAGGAACAAGGTATATCATTGCTGATGTCTGATGGATCTTGGTTGAAAGTAAAGAATATCAGAAAGATGTTTACCTGTGCTTTATTGACTATGCAAAGGCTTTCGATTGTGTGGGTCATGAGAAGCTATGGACAACACTGCAAAGTATGAATATTCCGGAACACTTAATTGTGCTCATGAGGAATCTGTACCTGGGCCAAGAGGCAGTTGTTCGAACAGAACATTAGAACACTGAACGTTTTAAAATTAAGAAAGGTGTGTGACAGGGTTATGTTCCTTCACCATATATATTTAACCTGTATGCTGAGCAAATAATCTGAGATGCTGGGTTATATGAACAAAACCATGGCATCAGGATTGGAGGAAGACTCATAACCAACCTGTGATGTGCAGATGATACAACCTTGCTTGCTGAAAGTGAAGAGGACTTAAAACATTTACTGATGAAGATCAAAGAGCACAGCCTTCGGTATGGATTGCATCTCAATGTAAAGAAAACAAAAATCCTCACCACTAGACCAATAAACAACATTCTTATCAACAGAGAAAAGATAGACATTGTCAAGGTCCTCATTCTTCTTGGATCAGGCAAAGTTAAAAACACAGGCAAAGTTAAAACTTTGAATGAATTCCGTTGCTACGAATCGGAATGCACTCAACACTCACGGAAGCAGCAGTCAAGAAATCAAATGATGTATTGCATTAGGCAAATCTGCTGCACAAGACCTTTTTAAAGTGTTGAAGAGCAAAGATGTCAGCTTGAGGACTAAGGGGCACCTGACCCAAGCCATGGTATTTTCAATAACCTCATATGCATGCAAAAGCTGGATAATGTATAAGGAAGACCGTAGAAGAATGGATGCTTTTGAGTTATGGTGTTGAAGGAGAATACTGAAAGTGCCATGGGCTGCCAAAAGAACCAACAGATCTGTGTTGGAAGAAGTACAGCCAGAG
The DNA here is from genome assembly GCF_000296735.1 of Chrysochloris asiatica. NCBI lineage: Eukaryota > Metazoa > Chordata > Mammalia > Afrosoricida > Chrysochloridae > Chrysochloris > Chrysochloris asiatica. The sequence continues at coordinate 6,089,002 of NW_006408650.1, read as the reverse complement.
TGCTTCTTGGAGGCCAAGATGGCCAAACTTCGTCTCTCATACCTGGGACATATTGTCAGGAGGGACTAGTCTCTGGAGAAGGATATCATGTTTGGTAAGGTGGAAGGTCAGAGAAAAAGAGGAAGACCCCCAGCGAGATGGACTGGCAAAGTGGCAGCATCAATGGGCTCAAGCATGGCAACAATTGTGAGGTTGGTCCAGGACCGGGCAGGCAGTATTTTGTTCTGTTGTGCATAGGGTCGCTATGAGTCGGTACCAACTTGATGGCACCTAACAACAACAGCCACATCATAGAGATATACAGCCTCAGAACCCTTATGGGGTAGTTCTTTATCCTGTAGGGTTGTTAAGAATCAGAATGCAGTCAACACCAGTGGGCTTGGTTTGGGACCTTTCGGAAGCAGATCACCAGGCTTGTCCTCTGAGGCACCTCTGGTTGGGTTTGAACCACCAACCTTTTGCCTATTGTTGGTAAGTGCCGTGAGTCTGCTCTGACTCATAATGATCCTGTATAGGGTTTCCAAGGAGTGGCTGGTAGATTAGAACCACCGACCTTAAGGTTCCAAACCCACAGTGTCAAGTCAATTTCATCTCATAGAAACTCCATAGAACAGAGTAGAACTCCTCCTTAGGGTGTCTATGGCTGTAATCTCTCGGAGCAGTTGGTGGGTTCGAACCACCAACCTTAGGATTAGTAGCCAAGCGCTTTAACTTCTGTGCCACCAGGACTCCTTTTTGAAGATTAAAAACCAAAACCAGGCCCACTGCCACTGAGTCAGAATCAACTCAACGGTAACTCACAACAACCCTTACCATCCCTTTTATTTTCTGCTTTTTTGAACAAGGGGCTCCGTATTTTCATTTGTACTGATCCCTGCAGTGTCCTCCTCCAGCTGCTGACCACGTGGGCCTTTCCATCTGGGACCTCACCCCACGCACGGCAGCTGGTTTCCATCATAGGAGCCAGTGAGAACACACTCCGACAGGGCCAGCAAAGTGGAAAGCAGTGTTCTTGTCATTTACTCTCATACATTTTATCACCTCTGTTCTATTCTTTTTGTTAGAAGCAAACCACTTGTTCAATCTGCTAAGTAAAAGAAGCCAGAAAAAGGTCATATAGTGAACGAGTCCATTTATATGCCATGTCCAGAAGAGCTCAGTCCGTACAGACAGGAAGCAGAGGTTGGGTGGAGGGAGGAATGGGAAACAACTACTAATGGGTGATGAGAATGTTCTGGAACGAGATAGAGCTCAATTTCTACAGCACTAGGTTTGTGAAAGGCCGCCATCTACAGTGTTGTTGTTGTGTGCTGTGGAGTCGATTCTGACTCACAGTGACCTTGCATAGGGTTTCCGAGGCTGTAAATCTTTACAGGAGCAGAAAGCCTCATCTTTCTCCCACAGAACAGCTGGTAATTTCGAACTGCTGACCTTGCGGCTCACAACCCGATTTGTAACCACTACGCTATCAGAGCTCCTAGAGTAGGGCAGTCTAATTTAGTTTCGAGTTTAGACAGCAGTAAATTCAGATTCCTTTTGAGTTCTTTCTGACCATTAACAAACAATGTATCAGTTGTACCCTCAGGAAGAGACTGTTTGAAAGTAGATTACAATTCCCTGGGCTCCCCAGGGAGTTTTGCCCTCAGGCTAACACAGAGAACTAGGGGGTGTGCCTGGGAGTGTCCTTAATGATTGACCAAAAAGTCAAATGCTCATCTTTTTTAAGTTAAAAGTTGTGGTCTTGGTGGTTATGACTCAGGACCACTTGGTACCGGGGTCACATGTCATCCAAGCTGCCAAACCAACTCTGTAAGCTTTTCTCATCTGCAATTGTGTACATATACCGCTTGTGGCCCTTTCCCCACTTCTGTGGTTTCACCCGGGACACTGATCTGTCACCCGGGACACTGATCTGTCACCAATCATGGTCTGGTGGTGATTTTCTTTGTTCCCTAATCATATGTAAGGAACTGCATGGCTGTGAATTGTCATACTCCATTGGCCTCTGTTCTGTGTAATGCTGATGGTTTCCTTCATTCAGGAATGATTGTCTTTGTGTTGTCTAAGGCTTATGGTAGCATAGTGGTTACGAATCAGGCTGCGAACCGCAAGCTCAGCAGTTCAAAACTACTAGCCGCTCCGTGGGAGAAAGATGAGGCTTTCTGCTCAGATGGGAAGGCTCTCATAAAGATTTACAGCCTCAGAAACCCTGTACAAGTTCACTATGAATTGGAACTGACTCCACGGCACATTACAACAACAACAACAACAACATAGAATATGTTTGGAGTCCTGGTGTGGCACTGTGGGTTAATGCACTGGACTGCAAAGTTGTTTGAACTGCAAGGTCAGTGGTTCAAGCTCACTGGATGTTCCTTGGAAACCCTATACAGGGTTGCTATAGGTTGGAAACAACTCAATGGCACTTAACAACAACATAGCATATGTTTGAAATGGGTCTTTTTCTCCCTTAGCACAAGATGACGGTCACATAACATTGTGAATATACTAAAAGTGGTCTGCAGTGGTTGACCTTAAAGTGATTAACTTTATCTGATTTGAATTTTGCTTTAATAAAACAGACATTTTAATACTTCTGAAATCCAGATTTATGGGGTCCATGGAGTTGGGGTGATCCATCCAAGACATTTGCCCTCAGTGTCCTTTTGAACCTTGAGCCTTGAAGAAATTGGTCTTCTCAAAGTCATCTTTAAGTCAAACAAGTCTTGCTAATTAGTAAGATCTTCCACCTTGGACATTGTGCTCTTTTGAAGAATTCAGTCAGTTTCGGATAACAGAAGGTCCAGGGTCTGATTGGAAGATGTGTTAGAGTACTTATTACTGTGAAAACATAGTTTCCATGGCAACGTTGTTAGGGTGGAGTCTAAGAGTCTGGAGCTTTTCATGACTTCCATACCAGATGTTTTCTGGTTCATTAAGTGAAAAATAAAGCTTGTGAGTTTATACACAAATGTAATAGGTGCCCTGGTCTGTTGCTATTAGGTGCTGCTGATTCAGTTCTGACTCATAGCGACCCTCTGCACAACAGAACAAAACACTGTCTGGTCCTGAAGCATCCTCACAATGATTATAATGGAGCTCATTGTTACTGCTCCTGTGTCAATCAATCCATCTTATTGGGGGCCTTCCTCTCCTTCACCGACCCTCCATCTTACCAATCATGATGTCCTTCTCCAGGGACTGGTCCTTCTTGATAGCAACTCCAAAGTATGAGAGATGACGTCTTACCATTCTAATTTCTAAGGAGCATTCTGGCTGTTCTTCATCCAACACAGATTTGCTTACTCTTCTGGTAGTCCTTGGTACTTCCAATATTTTTCTCCAACAGCATAATTCAAATGCATCAATTCTTATCTGGTCTTCCTTATTCATTGTCTAACTTGCACGTGCATATGGAGGCCATTGAAAATGCCATGGATTGAGTCAGGTGCACCTTAGTCATCAAATCGACAGCTTTGTTCTTGAACTCTTTAAAGTGGTCTTGTGCAGCAGATTTGCCTAATACACATTCTTGACTGATCCTTTCATGAGTGTTGATTGTGGAGCCAAGCAAAGTGAAGTCTTTAACAACTTCAATCTATTCTCCATTTATCATGATGGTTCAGCTGTGAGGATTTTTGTTTTCTTTACACTAAGGAGCAATTCATACTTACTTTACATTGAGGTGCAATGCAGTCTTTGATCTTCATCAGCTAACATTTTAAGTCCTCTTTGCTTTCAGCAAGCAAGGTTGTGTCTTTTGCAAATTGCAGGCTATTAATGAGTCTTCCTCTAATCTCGATGTTCCAGTTAGAATGAGAGACTAATGTAGAACAAAACTCAAATTCATTTAAAAAAAAGAAAGAAAAAAGGCCAGGCTTACTGGAACCCCGAGACACCCTTTAACCCGGAACTGAAGCCATTCCCAGAGGTCTCTTTTCAGACAAATACTAGATCAGCCAATAAAATAAATAACAACACTGTGTTCCTTTCAACCATCAGCTACACAAATGGTCAAACTATCAAAAAAAACAAAACAAAAGGTCAACATTTACGCAAAAGCACAGATGGGAAGGCAAAGCAGCATGGGAAACTGAACAGAAATGGGGCAGGTGGGGTGAGAATGGAGTGCGTACCCACCCTTTGTGGGGATTGTAACCCCACAGAAAATATCACAGAACTAAGGGTGTGATTTTTGAGTGAGAATCTAATTTGCTGTGTATATTTTCACCTAAAGCACAATACAATATTCAAAAAATTTTAATACTGTGGAATTTTTATTTTCCACAAAATAAAACAATAGCAGATCACTAGGCCTAGCCCATATTCAAGGGAAGGAGATTCTACAAGGACATAAATACCATAAGATGAGGATCACAGGGGGCTCAGTGTGGAGACTGCCCACCATACCTGCTAACCAAGCCAACCAAACCCCCTGCCATAGAGTTGGTTCCCGCTCATAGTGACCCTGTAGAGGGTTCCCGAGGCTCATACCTGCTAACAGCTGTGATAAAAACAAGCAACTCTTGGGGTTGAGTTGACTCTGCTCATGGCGCCCCCAATGTGTGTCAGGACAGAACCGCATGCCGTAGGGTTTTCAATAACTGTATTCCAATAGACTTCTGGTGAGGTGCTGTGGATCAGCACTGGACTGTGAACCACAAGGTCAGCAGTTCAAACCCACCAGCTGCTCCTCAGGAACCCTATACAGGGTCACTATGAGTTGGAACCGATTTGACGTCACTTAACAGTAACAACAACAATCCTATGGAAGTACGTCTACAGGTCTTTCTTTTACGGTGCTGCTGGATGGATTTGGACTGGAAAACTTTGGTCTAATTGTTGTTGTTAAATGTCAGTGAATCAGTTTCAACTCATAGCAACCCTGTGGGGTTTCTGAGGAGTAGCTGGTAGGTTTGAACCACCAACTTTGCGGTTTAGCAGTCCAGTTCTTATCCTACAGCACCACACAAGAGCACAAACTGTTTGTACCATGCAGGGACTTGTTTATAATAATAAGAATAATGATGGTAACAATGATGTATCATTGACTGGTTTATCCATTGTAACAAATGTACCACATCAATGCAAGATGTTACTCGTAAGAGGAAAATGTGCAAGGGAAAACATTCAAGGAAAAATAGAACAAAAAGATAATGAAATTGTTTCACAAACGTTTAAAAGCCTTCCTCGTATATGGGAATTCTGTACTTCTGTACAATTTTTCTGTAGACCTAAAAGAGCTCTAAAAAAAAAAAAATTAACTTCTTTTAAATGAATTCAACTATTATTTGTCAATCTTGCTGCACTCGTCCCAACTCTGACAGTCAAGGAACTACTGGGAGAGGGGGCAGATAAACCAGAAGTTCAATGTCCTATCACGGTCAGATGCACATAAGAGACGCGAGGGATAGGGTGCTATATTAGAGAAGACTTCTCTGAGAAGGAGTTTGAGCAGTGTGCTGAGTGAAGGGAAGGAGGGAGCCATGGAATGACACAAGGGGAGAGCATTCCAGGCAGAGGGGGTAAAGTGCAAAGGCCCTGGGGCAAAATGTTTGGGATGTAGCAAGGAAAAGAGCAAGGGGGAAATAAGGTTTGGTGATGAGTTGAGGTTTAACCATGCTGGGTCAGCCCAGAACTCTGCATTCTGTTTGTGTGAAACCATGGAAGGGAGAGCTATCAGAGCATGATTTACATAGTAGAGTAGTCCCTGGCCTAAGTGTCTGTTAAATGTCTGAAGGAGGGGACAGTGGCATCTGAGACTGGTGTGGAGGCTTCCAGCTGCTCAAGGGGAGATGATGGTTCCCTTCCCTGGTGGTTGATGGTGGTGATTGTTTACCATTGAGTCTGTTCCAACACATGGTGATTCTGTATGGGGTTTCCAGTGTCGCCGTACATCTTCAGGGAAGCTGAAGGCCTCATCTTTTTCTCATGGAGCATCTGGTTGACTCCAACCACTGACCTTGTGCTGTTTCCCTAATGAGGGCATTCTTATTTATTATTTATCATTTTTATTCTTATTTATTGGGAGCACAGTGACTCCATCGGGTAAGCATTGGACTGAAAACCACCATCCCAGCAGCGGTTGGAGGCCACAGTCAGTCTGCAGAAGAAAAATGAGGCTTTTGGCTCCCGTAATGATTTATAGCCTTAGAAACCCTACACAGGGTCACTATGAGTCGGAACCAACTTCATTGATACCTAACAATAGCAACTTTCATTTCTTTTGAACTTGAGTGTTGTTGTATCTTCTACATTTCATTTTCTTTTCTAGGTCTCTCTACAGGGTTATTTAAAATTATTACTTTGTGTTTATATTCTTGTTGTTAGGTGCCATCATAAAAAAACTGTTTACAATCAGGAAAAAAAAAAAAAATTCCTAGAAGGTAACAGACAGGCATGTATGTACTGGCCTCTGGTCAGCGGCAATAGCATACCTGTGTGAGCTGAGCACAAACCCATATACCAGAGCAAGCTCCGGGGGATTTCTGCCTGTCCCCAAAGGAATCACAATAAAACCAGCTTGTAGGGTCTGAACCCAACCCAAACAGACCAAACCCACTGCTGTTGAGTTGATTCTGATTCGTCTGATCCCAGCTTACTGTGAAACACTACACACAGAAACGTGTACATAGGAGCTCTGGCGTAGTGGGTTATGCATTGGACTACTACTAACCTCAGGTCAACAGTTTGAATCCAGCAGCTACTTGGGTGCTGCCTGCTCCCTTACTTCAGATTCATGGTGAATCCCATACATTCCTGTACCTTCTACAACTTTCCACAGTTCCCTGACTTCTCCCTCTTCTCCCAGGTTACTCTCATTTCCCCTCTCCCTTCTCTCGGCATACTCACAGCCATCACTAACCACCTCGACTCATCCTTCACTGAGAAACCGTCTGCCTGGGATGCTCTCATCTACCTTCCTCATGTCTCCCCCAACCTACAGGGCCACTTCCCCACCTGCCTAGACACATCTCTTAAGGACAGCCCCTCTTCCTTCTCCAGTACCTCCTTCCTGTGGTCTTCCCTCACCCCATCACCTCCCTCTCTCAGGACCTCACAAAGGTGTGCTTCTCCCCACCCCCAGCCCTGCGGCTGCTCTGACCTGCCTTGTCCCACCTTCTTCGCCTGTTCTGGTCCCCTCAGCAGCCTGGCCAGGCCTCCATTACCCCTTATGTTCTCCTTAAGCTCACTGGAGGTGGAGGTTGAATGGGCTCACCTTATTCCTGTCCACGCTCTATTTTCAGTTTAAGGTTTAAGGCTTAATGATGATTTCAGGGCAGGAGTTTTAGAGCTTCGCCCAGCCTTCACCTTACTGTCAGCTCTGGTCTGATAGATAACAAAGGAGCTAGCTGTTCACAGAGACAATTAACCACACATTCTGTGTCTCTCCTTGGGGAGCTCATCCAATCCCAAATCTAGACCCCAGCGCTGCCGGCTCTGCTGCGCTGCCGGCTGGAATATCAGATGACTACTGGGCATTTTCCCATTGAAAATGGACAAAGTAGCATGTTGGCATTTCCTTGCGTCCAGCTGTTCTTCCCTGGAAGATGGAGAATCTATTCACTGGTTAAGCAGGTCCAACATACTAGAGTTATCCTCCACCGTCCCCGCTTTCATTTTCTGTATAGTAAAATTTAACTTTGTTCAAAGACAGATCGCTGTAGGATCGGCACAGGACTATTAACAGCAATGTCGGCAGTTCAAACCCACCAGTGGCTCTTGGAAATGCTACACAGGGTCATTATGAGTCTGAACCGACCAGAGGGCATACAACAACCAAGAGAGATCTGACCTTTGTTTCAGAGTCTTGTCAGGTACCTCTAAGCTCTTGGAATAGCATGTCTGACAGGGGGGTGTCTTTGTCTTTTTTGCCTGTTGAACGTGGGTCACATCAGATAACCTAACAATGTGATATAGGGTGATAGCTTTGGGTCATAACACTTGGATGGCCTGGACTCTAATGTCAGCCACATGGGTGGCCAACCAACTTTACGCGATTGAGCCCAGATGAAAACCCTGACCTTCTGTGGTCTGTCAGTGCCAGACTCTGGAGTCCCCACTGGCTGAGGAACTTGGATCGCCTGGATGAGGTAACCATATTAGAGATTCTAGAATAAGAAGAGGATCACTTTTGTCTCCAGCTGACTGAGTTGGCAGAGAGACGACTTTAGGGGTTAGACTTGAAGCAACCAAGTTTTGTACTAGATGATATAAACAGAGGCAAGTGAAGAAAAGGACCCAAGGTCAGATCTGGTGGTGATGGAAGGATCAATAGACCGTATCCACTGGTTGTTATGAAGCGAGGGTGTCATGGTCACGAAGTTGGAGCTGACAGGAAGTTGTCTGGGATGGTGTTTCTGTCCTTTGCCAGAAAATATTGAAATTGACCTTTGGTACTGGTTGTTATGAATAGGGCTGTGAACCTTAAGGTCAGAAGTTCAAAACTATCTGTGGGAGAAAGATGAGGCTTTCTGCTCCCATAAAGATTTACAGCCTCGGAAAGCCTGTACAGGATCGTTATGGGTTGGCACCGACTCGACGGCACTAATAAACAATAACAACTGGTACTGTAAGCTGTAGCCTTGTTCTATATCCCATGACCTGGCACCCTGGATGTAACCACAGGAAAACACCTGACTCAGAGCAGCCAATTACCTTAACATAGCCCTTAACATGGTCTTGGTCGCCCCTTTCTCAAACCACACCACAGGCTCCTGGGTGGCATTCTATGGTTCCTTTGCCCACTGAGGCAGGTCCTGTGTTTTTCCCTGACTCCCAGAGACCTTTACCATACAGCACCCCTTACTTTGGGGACTTCAGTGGGCCTCCGTATCTCTTATCCTGATGTGTTACAATCTTTTACCAAAGGGACCAAATGAGCAACTATGAAACCTACTGCCCTTGGTGGGTGTTGGAAGGGGAACTTTTAGCAATAAAAAATGACTGTCTGGAGTCTTAAATGTTTGCAAGCAGCCATCTAAGGTACGACCATTGGTCCCTGTTTGCCAGGAGCAACCAAGGAAGGAGGGGTGTGAGAACGAAGTGGAAGTGAGTCCTCTGTGAACAACTATCTCCTTTGCCATGAGACCAGAAGAACTGGAAAATGCCTAGCCACCATGATTAAGCATTTTGATCATCAGAGACTCCATAGAAAAATACTGATCAAAAGGGGGATATTTTCAAATTCTCATGGACTCTAGACTTTCTAGAGTCATGGAAGGTGGAAGAACCCTGTGATCATTTTTAAATCTTAAACTTCTTTCAAGAAGTATCTTCTGTTCTTCTAGCTGCTCCAGGCTGGTCTGCTTGTCCTTTCAAGTGGAAATTTCCCATCTCTGGAGATCTGGATGTGGTTCAGGCTTCTACTTATAGTCTTATGTATTGCAGAGGTTCCGCAGGAAGCCTCCTTCACTGGGCACGTTGTAGCCCCATTTTAGGTATTCCAATCAGTTATAGACAGAAGACGGACTTACAAGCTTTCTATGGTGATGCTTTTCGCTATTCCTTTCTCTCCCCCTCCAGTGTCTATTTTATAATATAATGCAAGGGAAACCAAGATTCAAAAGACAGCCAAGCAAAATCTTAAACTTCTTAAAACTGAACAATAGTACAGCTTAACTAGTTAAAAAAAAAAAGGTTTTCCTTGGGCAGTATGGCCTATATCATTATTATTATTGCTATGAAATCACAGAAACCTTTATTAAACAAAATACCAAAATGTGAAGCAACTGTTTCTTTTTTTTTTTTTTTAATTAAATGTTTTTATTTTGCATTGAGTGAAAGTTTACAGGGCACATCATCAGCTTCACATTCAACCATTCATATAGCTTGTTTCATTACATTGATTATTATCCCCGCTATATATCATCAGTTTACAGTGTTTCTCTCTATCCTCTTTAGCTTTTTTTTTTTTTTTGGATGGGGGGGGGGGACTTGGCTTATTGGAATTTACAGTCTCGGCTTTTAGGGGAGGTTTTTACATTTGTCTGTGGATATCCAGGGCTCACGTATGAGATTACTAACAAGCATTACTGAATAATCAGATGAGGGACAGTTTGTTATGTCTACTAGGTAGTCTGATCCTCAGAGCCTATGGTTTGGACGATCAACAACGCTTGGGCCCACAGGGGCTTGGCCTCCTGACCGGGTCTGTGCTGTCTGCATCTGAGTCCTCCTTATTTATTGATTGTTTAAGGGACGCTGCCTGTCTTAGGTGGTCAGTGCGAATTCCTCAGTCTTACCAGTCATTGAGACTCATTGCAGCATGGCAATGTCTCTGTCCCAAGTAGCCGAGGTTCCACGTGATCCTTACCCGTCTCTGGCCACACGTCCAGCATAAACAGCCGCCATCCGAGGAAGGCAGGGAGGGAGGAGATCAGCTGGGGACCCCATGCGCCCGACGTTGCCGGCCCACGAAGCAACTGTTTCTTGACATATTTCTCCATGTAGGTCTATACACGTCTTCTTTTTTTGCTCTTTGGATGTTTCTTTATTTAATTTGAAAGGATACCAGAAGGAAATAGATATTGACAACATTGTATATGTGTATGATTTCATATCGCCATCTCATTTAATCCTAGCAATAACTTTGTGACAAAGGATAGACTTTTTCTTTCTTTCTTTAATTTTTTAATGCTTTTATTGTGTATTGAGTGATAGTTTACATTGGAGAACATCAGTTTTGCACTCATCCTTTGGTGTTTCATATTATTGCAATGATTATAATCCCCTCTATACATCACCATTCAAAAGCATTTGCTTCTATTCCCACAGGGTTTTTTTGGGGGGGAGAGGGTTTGATGTACACAAAAACACTCAAGAATATGTAATCATTTGCATTATGGTCTTTTAAGATCTATCTGTTGTTGTTGTTGTTAAGTGCCGTCGAGTCGGTTCCGACCCATAGTGACCCTGTACAGGGTTTCCAAGGGTGTAAATCTTTACGGGAGTAGAAAGCCTCATCTTTCTCCTGCAGAATGGCTGGTAGTTTCGAACCGCTGACCTTAAGGTTTTCAGACCGATTCGTAACCACTACGCTACCAGAGCTATCTATATGGTATTAAGTGGACAACAACGCAACTCAAACTGACAACAACAACTCACAAGATAGGAGCTTTAGAGAGAATGGGAGAGTGGTGGAAAAAGGTCAGCTGCTGGCATAGGCTGGGAGTGGTTGTCAGGGAACTGAGTAGAAATGAAAATTTTGGGAGGACTATAAATCAGTGATGCCTCCTTTAATGTGAGGAGTAAGGTGGGGCTTTGGGAAGAAGGTAATTTACCAAGGGCTCAGTCTTCAACATGAGTTGCACCTTAATGTAAAGAAAATGAAAATCCTCACCAGTGGACCAATAAATAACATCATGATAAATGGAGAGAAGATTAAAGTTGTTAAAGACATCATTTTGCTTGGATCCACAATCAACATTCATGGAAGCAGCAGTCAAGAAATCAATGTATTGCATTGGGAAAATCTGTTGCACAAGACTTCTTTAAAGTGTTGAAAAGCAAAGATGTCAGTTTAAGGACTTAAGTGTGCCTGACCCAAGCCATGCTATCTTCAATCCGGTCATATACATGTGAAAGTTGGATAATGAATAAATAAAGAAGACCGTAGAAGAATTGATGCATTTGAATTATGGTGTTGGGGAAGAATATTAAAAGTGCCATGGACTTCCAGAAGAACAAACCAATCTGTGTTGGAAGAAATACATCCAGAGCAGCCAGTAATCCTCTCTAGTACCTTGGTCATGCCAAGAACCATTCCCTGGAGGATATCTGCTTGGTTAAAGGAGGAAGACCCCAATGCGGTGGGTTGACAAGGTGGCAGAAACAATGAGCTCAAACGTAACTACTGAGTTTTGCGCAGGCCGGGCAGTGTTTCCATCAGTTGGGCACTGGGTCGCGCTGAGTCGGAACCCTCTGGACAGCACTTAACTACAGGCGGCCGCAGCTTCCTTGGTGGCGTTTCTGACGTAGCCAGCAGGGGTCGCTGTGGGGCCGCGCACGACCTGGACCGCTTTGTGTCGGAAAAGCGCGCAGCTCCCCGCCTCTTCCCTACTCCAGACACCCCATCGCTCACAGCGTGAGCACGCCGGGGAGGCTGACCCAGTTGCTCAGCTCTTCATCGGGAAGGCCACCTCTGAGTGCAGGGAAAAGCACAAAATAAAACGCAGACATGGTTCCCCTGCCCGCACCCTGCACTGCGACCTTAATCTTGCCTCACCAGTCCGGAGTTGCAGCCCCAACCCTGGGTGACTGGCTCCTTTCCAGCACCTTCTCTCCAGGGGGTAAGGAGAACCTTTTTTCAAGAATGATTCCAGTTTTGACTGGCTCAGAGGCTCCTTTTGCACCTTTAAGCTGAAGTGAAGGGGGAGGCGGAAGGCTTTCCTGTCCGAGACTTTCACCAGCTCAGCCCGTTGTCCTGAGACACTTGATTGCGTCTACTTCTTTTACCTTGGCCCTCTTGACTCCCTTCCCATCCACCTTTCTGCCCCTACTCTCTCTCCCAGGATTCCTGCTTCTCACCCTGTCTTTTTCCAGTCCCTAGCCCCAGGAGCTCTGGTAGCGTAGTGGTTACGAGTCGGGCTGGCAACCTCAAGGTCAGCAGTTCGAAACTACCAGTTTCTCTTTGGGAGAAATGATGCGTTCTGCTCCCGTGAAGACTTAGAGCCTTGGAAACCCTGTGCAGGGTCACTCTGAGTCGGAACCGACTCCACGACCCCAGGGCTGGGCTCAGTGGTATATGCCCTCCCCTCCTTATCTACCTCCAAAGGCAGGCCTCAAGTCTACCTTACCAGGGGCTTAAAAAAATGTTATGGAAAAAGACTTTTAATTTTTTTTTTTTAATGTTTTGTTTTGAATTATATGATAGTTTACATGAGAGAACTTTAGTTTTACATTCATTCCATCGTATATCATCTCATTGCCATGATTCCAATCCCCTCCATGCATCAACCAACCAAAGGGTATATCCTAGAAACCCGCCCCCTACAGTTCCCCCTCCCTCCCCTCAAGCCTTTTAATTTTTTAATTAAAGATTTTTAATTCCATTTTCCACGAACTTTTTGAAGTCCACTATATCAACCCCCCAAAAGTCCCCTCTTTTGTAATCAATATTCCCACACCCATCACCTGTCCCAAGCTAGGACTGATTTGGTTTCTATTTTCATAGGTAAGTTTTACCTGAGGAGCCCCCACGGCGCAACAACTAAGCACTTGACTGCTGACTGAAAAGTCTGTGGTTCGATCCCACCCAGCGCCTCCCTGGAGAAAGACCGGCGATCAAAAAGATGTCGGTCTAGGAAATCCTATGGGGCAGTTCTCCATCACATGGGGCTGCAATGAGTTGGAATAGACTCAATGACACCAGCAATATGTTGTATTTGTGTAAATGGAACCGTTTTTGTTTGAAATGAGGGCTGACAGGATTAGAACTATCCTATCGGGAGACGCGACTGAGCTGGTGCACCATCTGGGCCACGCCCCCCTCTCCTCTGGCTTGGAAAGGCTGGGCTCACACAACTAACTCTTGGCCCATGTGATGTTCCTGCTTTCGAAGACTTGCGTTTATTTATTCTTTGGACATCTCTGGAACACTTTGCAGTGCCAGGCCCAGGAAAGGAAGGCATAGCCTGCCCTGGAGGACCCCTAGACTGGGAGACCAGCCTGTCCTCCATCCGTCAGCTGTATTTTCCCAGGCTGGTTGGAGCCCTTTCTGGGGAGAGGTCGTTTCCCAATTCTCTGCCGCCTCTTGTCCCTTACTGGGGAGAGGCCCTTTCCCAATTCTCTGCCGCCTCTTGTCCCTTTCTGGGGAGCTGTTGTAGCTGACTGCAGCTTCCAGCCTGGGTTGCAGGGGTTGGCGGAGGGGATGCTGTCTGGGTAGAGGGCTTGAGAAGGAAGTCTGGGAGCTGAGAGGTCAGAGAAGGTGCTGGGGTGTTAATGGATGTCAAGAGACTGGTCCACCACCTGTAACTTGAGCAGCAGGGATGGGTTCAGTGTTTCCCAAGTGGAACACCCAGACTCAGATCTGGAAGACCCCGGCTGATCCTTGGCAGTGCCACTGTAGCTGGTTGTTCAAACCCACCCAGATGCACCTTGGAAGAAAGGCCTGGCAATGTTTCCAACAAGTTGAGAACCTAATGAAGCATCTTGACTCCACACACATGGGGTGACCAGGAGTTGGAATCACCCATAACTAACGCCAAATTCATTCAACACTCGGGCAAGTGGGACCCTTCTGAAAGTTCTCCCTTGATCCCTTCTTCATTTCTCCTGTCCTGCCAGGGAAGAGCTATTTTAGAACAAAAGACACAAAGCACTTTGGCTTTTTAACAAGCACAGGCCTACCCCATGGGAGCCCCCCCCCAAATGTCAGCTTCCAGTCTCCACCCTGTTTCTGATTAAACAGATGCAGGGCCCCAGAATCGCTTACACCCCAACTCAAAGATCTGCGTGCACATGGAACTCAGGTGATGTCGAGGCCTACGACCAGCCAAGGCTGAGGGGTGTCCCCATGGAGAGGAGAGGGAGGTCCTCCTTTCAAGGAAAAGTCAGAGCCCACAGAACAAAGGAGAGGGGATGGGCGAGCGGCAGGTGGCAGAAGACCAAGAGACTGTGCAGACACAGGAAGAAGGGCCTGTTTAATGACATGGCTGGGTCTGCTTACAAACATCAGAGACAACGAAAGGAGGACAGCAGTTATACAGATAGCAACATGAGGGACAGGAAATACAGGTACGGCAACCGCAGCAGTAACAGCTGTGAGACGATACATGTGACCGAGGACACACACAGGGGTCCCCCAACAAGGCCGACCCAGGTGGGCAGACGGTAGTAGCACGGACTACTACCAAGAGGAGCTCTCTTGCTTCTGGGACTAGATCTGGGCTCTGGCCTGTCACCTTCAGCCTGGACCACCCTTCTGGGCTCAGTGACAGGGTTGACCTTTGAGATGTCTTCACGGTCACCCCTGCCTCAGTTCCATTCTCTTACCTGGAACTTTTGACCCTCTGTCTGCCCTCACACATTCTGGGACAAGTCATGAGTCAAATCCTTTTAGGGGGAGGGTCCTCAAGAATGCAGGAATGTGGGGGGCTGAGTTTTGCCATCTCATGGGTCACCTCAACCCCTCTTGGACAAACCCAGATCCTCTCTATGCTGGTGGGGGACCCCCATCTTTGCCAGGACCCTCTGTTTTCTGCCCAGAGAATAGCCCAAAGATAACAGTGCCTCTGGGCCCCACAGATAGACATTATAGATATGTTCGCGTGTTTGTATATTAGAGGAGCTCTCGTGGCGCAGTGTTAAAGCACTCAGCTGCTAATCGAAAGGTCGGAGGTTCAAATTCACCAGCCACTCCTCGGGAGAAAGATGTGATTTGCTTCCAGCCTTGGAAATCTCTTGGAACCGTTCATTCTACTCTGTACCTACAGGGTCACTACGAGTTGGAATCAACTTGAGAGCAATGGGTTTGGAGTTTTGTTTGATATATATATATTATATATTTATATAGATTGTATATAGAATATATTTGTATATACGGTAAATGTGTGTACATTAGACTCTAGATAGGTAATACTGAGGCCTGCATGCTGGTTGGTCAGGCCGATGGACGCGGGGCTGGTTTATTCCTGGAGAGGCTTCTAGACCTGCCCCTTGCTTCCCGCCAGCCGCTCAGCTAGGTCTCGCTAGAACAGTGAGTAGAAAAGCTAAGAAGGGTGGGCCCAGCTCTGCCTGGAAGGGCCCCCCTCCACCCCACAGGCAGGCCGCGGGGGTCAGCATCAGGACAGTTGGCGCCACCTCCTGGCAGCTCCAGGGGACTGCAGCCGCGGCAGAGGCCTCCTTCTGGGAAGTCGAGTCAGGGATTCCTCCAGCGTTCTTGGCACCCAGGGATGGAGGGTCAAGGAGGGTCTTCTAACTCAGCCTTCTGCTCAAGGTGCTGCCAGGGAAGGGGGCAGGTGGGAGGGGGTCCTAAGGCCCCGAAGAGGGCACTGTAGCCGGTGGGCTGTGGACGAGACAGGAGATGGAGGTGGCCAGTTATAAAGGGCAGGATCCGGGGCTGGCACTTTGCAGGAGACCCGACCCAGCACCACAGTAGAAAGCATGCCCCACAAAGGCAAGCTCTAGCTCCCTTCCTGCTACACGTGGCAGCCTGAGTCCCCAGCTTGTGACCTCTGTCCTGCCACCTCCTTGAGAATCCAGTGGTATCCAAACCCACGGGCCTCACTGTAGCCTGGTGCAGATGCCGGTGGCCTGTCTGTAGGCCTTCTTGCCTGCTCCGTACATGCAACCTCTTTGTTTGAACCAGAGGCGTAGCAAGAATACCTGGGACAATCTCTAAATTGTGCTCTCACCACCATTTCAAGGTGAAAAGACGCAGAGAGTGACAATGTGTCTGCAGAAACAGGCTCCCCACCCCACCCGGTCGGTCTTGTCCAACTGCCTCAGTTATGGGTCTTTCACATTTGTCATTCCTAGTCTTATCTGGTGTTACTTTGTCCCCCGCTCCTCATGGTCCTGGATGCCTCCTATGCTTGAGGAAGAGTGTTGGACCCAACTAGGTTAGTAAACACTCCTCAGTGGTCCTCCTGAAAGCAGTGCCCGGGCACTTGCCGTACCTGCTGTACCTCTGATGGCATCTGGCTGGTACCCACCATATTCCCTTCTGAACTCCTGACCCCTCCACCCACATGAGAGCTCACACACCCTCAAGCAGAGACAGTATGGTAAACAGTGGCGTCTGGCCCACCACAGCCGCCCTGAGAAGATAAGAGGAGTTGGATGGAATCTTCTCTAGAACACTGCTCTTTAACGCTACCACACCCATTTCTACCCTGGCAGTGTGTTGGGTCTGGAGGTGAGGCCAGGGGTCCAGGGAGACATCTTCTTAGGGGGTGTACATCTGTGTCCCCAGGAAGCCAGAGTTGGGGGTCTAGTGTGTGTGTGGGTCACCTGAGAATGGGCTGCGGCCCCCAATCTCCATCACGACCCATTCTCCCTCCTTCCAAAATCAGCAGAGACAGGGCAGACAAAGAGATTTTGGCGGTTTCCTAATGTTTGGGGCTTGGCAAGATCTAAGTCCCTGGGGTCCAGCTGGGGCAGGGGAGGGGAGGGGACAGGGAGTCATGTCGGGAAACGTTTCCATGTGTTTCTGATTCATGGGGGCCTGGCTGGGCCAGCTCTGTGATGTACGTACCCCCCTGACGTCCCCCTAGGCCCCTGTAAAAAAGCCCTCTTCTAGAGAAGCAGGAAGTCTTGTCTCCTGGTTGTAAACAAACTCATCCCTGGCAGTAGAGCCTGGCGAGGTGGGGGTGAGGTGGGGGGGGGGGGGGCAGTGGGGGGGTAAAACCCCTTCCCTCCCTATCACCCCTTCATGGTCCCCACTGCCTCCCTCAGTCCTCCAGGCCCTTTTGGTGCCCATCCCCCCCAGGCAGATACATGCGCCTGCCTGTCTTCTGTCCACCCTGCTTGGGCCTGACCAGGGCCAGCTGTGCACATCTGGACCTGGCTTGGTCACAACCAGTGGTTGCTGAGGCTCCCCTCCTGGGGGCAGGAGCAGGAACCAGTGTGGTCAGCGACAGGAAGGTTGGGAGGTCTGGCCTCCTAGGCCGACCTCAGGGTACATCCCCTGAGGGGCTGGGTGGAGAAGCTTGTGCGTGGGCAGTGGGGGATTCTGAGGGTCAGTGCGGAGCCAGGGGAGGGACTTTAGTCTTTTCCATGGGAAACTGCTGGAAATGTCTCTGGACAGTGTGTATCCTGAGCTGCTGGCTGACCCCTGGTTCCCAATCCTGCGTCCATCCCTCTTCTTCCTACTCCCCCCACTCAACTCCCAGAACCAGCCTCCCCTTGGGGGCCCAGGGAGGCGGGAGTGTTCCCAGTCGCCATGGTGTTGGGGACGGACTAACTGGCCCTTCCCTCATGTTCCTTGTCAGTTGGATCCCTGAGGCTGGCCACCCTCCTCGAGCCATCTCCGGGCCCATCCGGGGTCAGCCCAGAAGTGGACATTCCCTGCTAGCGTGTGAGTTAAGTGACCCCCACGTGGGCCTGCTTGGGCCACCACGTGTGTGCTACTACCTCGTGATATTCCTGGCCCCAGTCCTTGGTCACTGGTCAGCGTTGGATGAGCACATAGCCTCATGTGATTGGTACCTGGGGAGGAAGTGGCCGGAACTGGCCTGAGCAACTTTCCCTCCAGGAGCCCGCTGGCACCTCTGCCCTGTTGGCTGTGGCTTGCGGTGTTCTAGGGAAAGTGTTCCCTGCTCTGGGCAGACAAATGTCAGGGCCTACATGGGTCCAAAGCCGGAGAAAGACAGCCTTGCAGGATCTTGCCTGGATCCGACCTTCCCGACCCGCTCCTGCTCCAGTGGTCAGCCCCTGGACCCCGAAGCGGTCAGCCCGGCCCAGCCCACCCACCCCCTCCTCACATGGCGGCGTTGGGGACCTGCTGTACCCAGCCCACTTCCTTGTAGGCAGCGGTCACGTGGCTGTAGATGAGGCCACGCAGCTTGGCCCAGGCTCTCTGCGTCTCAGGGGGGAAGTCATTAGCAAACTCCTCCTGGATCACCTCCAGAATGACCCCAGAGAGGATCTGAGGGAAGAGGGAGGAAGAGGCGTGAGCATCTGCTGCCTGCTCCCAGAAGCCCAGCGCCCCAACTGCAAACCCAACCCAACCCACAGCTGTCCAGTCGGTTCCGACCGAGCATAAATGCCCCACACGACTTCTGAGGTTGTACATCTTTACAGAAGCCAAGAGGCTCGCCATCACCCTGTGTACCCCGCCTCTGGTTGAGGGATCCTTTTAGGACACACAGCCTGGTGACTTCAAGAACCCACAAAGACAAGGGCCACCCACACCAGCCGCCACTCTCCCTTTCACAGCCGCTCCAGGATTAGTTGGACGCTGAGGGTGTGGCAGCGATGGGATACGGGTGGGGAGATGGGTGTCCAGGGGCATACCTTAAAGTAGACAGGCTCCACCTTGTGCTTGAGAGCGTGAGCTTTGCCCACGAGGGCCAGCACAGAGGACACCTTGTCAGGGTCATGCAGGTTCTCCACGACCGTGTTGAGGGCTCCCATGACCCGGCAGGCATGCTTCCGCAGCTGGGGGCTCCGCTCCATTTCCAGAGGCTCTTCCATATGCTTGAACTGACTGAAGTATTGCTTGGCCGATGGGAAGTTCACAAAGAACCTGTGGAAGGGTTGGGCACTGAAGCAGGGGGGCTGCCTTGGACCCCACCCTGAAGTGACAGGATAATGGGGGGGGGGCAGGGCTGGAGAGGCAAGAGCCTCCCCCATCGTAGTAACTGTCTTCACTGCTGTACATAGCTGCCCTTCAAACAGAGACCTAGACCCACCCACTGTTCAAGCAACAACTGGGTTCCCAACATTTCCATTTCCTGCCAGCTTCCACTCTGGGGCCTCTCCTTCCCAAACCCTATACACCCTCGAGACCTGTTCCAATCACAGTCCAGGGAAAAGCTCTTGGTTCTAGATTTATAGGCCTGTGTGACCTCTAACAGGTTATTTAAGTTTTCTGAGCCTCAGGTTCCACATCTATAAAATGGGCATCTTTGTTTCTAGCTCATGGGTTGTTGTGAAGATGAAATGAAGAACAGTATGCCAAATCCTCAACACAGTGCTGTAACTATGGTAACGTCCCATCTCTTTATGTGCAAAGAACAACTCCAGTCACGTCGTTAAAGGTGGCTCAGCCAATGCCAGGAGGAAATGAGCCCAGATCTTCATGACCCTGTACCCCTCTTTGGTCCAGAGTAAAAATTGATTTAATTAAAGCTAACAATTGACTTTTTATCTGTGTCCTGCGGTAATTATTTCACATCACTACGTCTTGGAACTTACACCAGCTCTTCCTAGCCTCATTCTTTCCCCCTCGCTTTGTTTTTCTTAAATCGTCTAGCTTTCCTTAACATATCATTTTTATGAGGTTGCTCTCCTACTCCAAAACATTCCATGGCTCCCCATTGTTTACCAAAGTTAAAACTCAACATGAAATTCTAGGCTTCTGATAAACTCTCTTCTCCAACAAGATGTCCACATTCTCCCTACATGTGAGCCACCTCTGCTCCAGCCTTGTTCACTGTTAGGAAAACATTCCACTCTTGAGCCAATCTTCCTCTGGCTTAGAATGCTGTTCTTAGTCTCTCCTCGAAAACTTGCTTCTCTCTGTCCCTGCCCGAGCTGGTCTGCCCTACAACTTTCCCCCTGCCCATCTGTCTCTCTCAGATGGCCTTTCTGTTTCTTTCCTGTGTCGCAGACCAGTCACCACAACCCCAGGGCAGAGCCCTGGCCTTATGTTCCCTGACCCAGGGCCCTGTGGATGCAGCGCGCCATTGAGATCACTTCACACTGCTTGGGCATCACGTCAGGCATACGCAGGAACTTGGTCGGAACTGACATAACTTCTCAGAAAATACATTGGGTGTCTCAGAGCTGTGTCATCAAGCCGTTTCATGTCTTTGGAGTGTCCCCGGTTGTGACCTGAAAGAGCTGATAATGTGCCAAACCAGCCTTTTGGCCAAGAGTCAGCGATCTGGGAGCTGGAGCAGATATGCAAAGAGCATTAGGCCTGGGCCACCCCTTCGGGCAACAAAGCTGCTCTCAGCAGAGGAGGCTTGGACCAGGATCCGGTGCAGTCTAAATAGAGACCTCAGCGGGCCCCCTCACAGACCCAGGGTGACCTTCACAACCTGCCTGGCTGCAAAAGAGAGGGACGTCCCTCCTGCTGGACACTTCACAGATGAGACTATGGAGCTGAAAACGCAGTAGAGTTTTCTGCAGAAACACTGAGAAACACCCTCTCAGGACTTACGTGAGGATCTCAGACTGAGGGGGTCTTACGATTGCAGTAAATAGTGGTTTATATTGGCACAGCATCTCCACATGTCATGGCTACATCTCAGACCCATTTTACTGATCAGGAAACAATTGACCATCAGTCCAGCCGATTGTGACTCCAGGCAGCCCATGTGTGTCAGAGTAGAACTGGGCTCCACAGGGTTTCCCCATTAGTAGACAGCCAGGTCTTTCTTCCGGGGCCCCTCTGGGTGGATTCAAACTGCCAACTTGTCAGTTAGTAGCTGAACCGCTTAACCATTTGTCCCACTCAGGAAATAATAGCTGTGACTGTGGCGTTCATTCTGACTCATAGCAGCCCTGTAGTAGGAGAGCGCAGAACTGCCACCAAGGGTTTCCAAGGTTGTAAATCTTTACGGAAACAGACTGCCACATCCTTCTCCCATGGAGCAGCTGGTGGGTTTGAACCACCGACCTTTAGTTTAGCAGCCCAGCACTTGTCACTGTGCCACCAGGGCACCGTCAACAAATAGGGGACATCTATTGAGCATGTGCGGTTGGTTGTTGTTGTGGAGTGCCGTCGGGTCGGTTCCGACTAACAGCGCCTCTGTATAGGGTTTCCTAGGAGCGGCTGGTGAGCTTGAACCACCGACCTTGCAGTTCACCCCGACCTTGCAGTCCAGCGCATTAGCTCACAGCGCCACACCAGGACTCCTTAATCCTCGCAATCCCTTCTGGAGGTGGCACTGTGCTTGTTCTAGCTTCGTGGATTAGGAAGGAATCCTGGTGGTGCTGTGGGTTAAGCATCAGACTGCTCTATCAAAGGTCAGGGGTTGAAGCTCACTAGTCAATCCATGGGTGAATAATGAGGTAAAGCTTTACTCTTGGCAATCCTGTGGGCAGTTCTATGCTGTGCTATAGGGTCCTCTGAGTAGGAATCGACTTAACCACAGTGGATTTTTATAGATTAGGAAACTGTTGCCCACGGCTAGCCCAGTGGAGTAGGTGTTGGACCAGGAAAGATCCAGAAAGAAACTGCTTTACAGGAGTCCTGATGTGGTGCCGTAGGATAAGCGCTGGACTGTTAACCACAAGGTCTGTGGTTCAAACCCACCAGTCCTATACAGGGTCGGTATGACTGGATGGCACAAACAACAATGCCCCCAGGAGGGGAGTCATCGCCCAGGACGCAAGCACATCTTCAGTCTCAATGTCTAACATATCATTTATGGGTTTGAAAAAATGTCAGCTGGAAAGCTCCTGCTTAGGGCCCGCACCGGGCCAGAAGAGGCCAGGCTATGAGTTCATCCCCTCTGTCCCTTGCGCCTGGACATCTGTCCCGCCTTGACCCCCTAGCTGTAGAGGGGTGAAGCCAGCCTTGGGGAGTTTCTCAGTTCTCAGAGGCATCTGGGCTTCCAAGCAAGCTCTAAATAGGCTTGTCTGAGTGGGAGGGGGAGGTGTTAGAGTTACAACTGGGAGGGGAGTCTTCACAAAGCCTGGGTGTTCCCTTACCACCTCCTCCCAGGCAGCCAGTGGAAGTGTGAGATCTACCTCCACCAGAGCAGACCCCTTTAGGAGCTATGAGGTGTCAGAGGGAGAGTGTGTCTCAGGCCCGGTCCTTGTGGATGAATGGGTGTGTTCGTTCCAATTCACAGCAACCCTGTGGGACACAGTAGAACTGCCCCAAAGGGCTTCCAAGGCTAGACATCTTTCCACATCTTTCTCCCACGGAGCAGCTGGTGGGTTTGAACTGCTGACCTTTTGTTTGTTGTGTGTGTAAGGGACAGGAGGGAATTGTGGCAGGACTGGAGGGTGCAAGATCTGGGGGCAGAGACCTCCTCTAAACTCTTTCTGCCAGCCCTCCCCGCCACTGGACAGACAGCAGGAGAAAAGAAAGAGGGATGCATGGAGAAGTTAGCCCATCCACATAGGGGGCAGGAAAGGGTGTGTGTGTGTGTGTATGTGTGTGTGTGTGTGTGTCAAGCCTGGCAACAATTGTGAGGTTGGTCCAGGACAGGGCAGTGTATCTTTCTGTTGTTCATAGGGTCGCTATGAGTCGGTACCGACTTGATGGCACCTAACAACAACAACAACAACAACAACTCTCTCTGGTGTGGCTCTGTGGGATCAGCACTAGACTGCCAACCACAAGGTCAGTGGTTCAAACTCACCAACTGCTCCTAGAAAATCTTAATCATAGGGTCGCTATGAGTCAGAACTGATTCAATGGCATTTAACAACTCCGGGATGAATAGGGGGGCTTCCTCTGAGCACCAAGTGCTTTAGTAAATAATACCCACCCCCAGGAGTCAGGTGTGGGGAGCTTGAAGGGGTATATAGGGAGAAAGAAGGCATCTCCACCAAGTGCTTCTCTATACAGAAATAGCCCTACAGCCCTGCCTGTAGTGGGCAGCCCCTTCTTCGGCCCCACCCCCACCCCATCCCTGCTCCCGCCCCTGCCTGGGGAATTCAGTGATCCCTCAAGAGATGGATTTTGGACATGTCTCTATGTGTCCTGATGTCAAGTGACAGGGTTGGAGCAGATGACCACCAGGGTCCTTTGGGCCTCTGTACTCTGTGGTCTTGCCTCATTTCCTCTTGGTGGCTTGTGTACACCCTGAGGCAGCCCTCCTCAGATATAGGATACAATGTGGTCAGTCCCCTCCCCACTGCCTGTGTGGGGTGCTCACAGTGCAAGACTTCATCTCTGGTGTCCGAAGGCTCCAGGATTTAAAACCTTCTCTTTCGCCCCCTCACCCCTTGGCCAGCTGGGCTCCTGGGTCTGGGAGGACAATCTGGGTTGCCCAAACAGCTTCCTTACCTCAGCAACCCTTCAGAAGCACCTCTGAAACACTTCTTTGACTCCTGCACCCTTGGAAGTGTTTCTAAGTTGGAATCAGGGCCTACCAATATGGAGTCTGGGAGGTCTCAGGCTTGGGGGAGGCAGCAGAGAAAGAGTGTTGAGGAGAAGGTTTTGGAGGTTTCATCCCTACCTTCAAAGACTACTTTACTCTGCCCTGGATCTGACAATGCCTCCCCCTTGTTTCCCAGCCCCCAGCTGGAACATGGGTGGGGGCCTCTGCCTGCACCCCAGGGACCAGCCCAAGTGGGAAGAAGGTGTTAAGTTAGAACTTAGTGATGTTAAGTTCATAGGAATGGGGCGTGTGCACACACCCATGTGTAGGTGTGTGAACAGCCCTGCTAGCCTGTTTGGGGGTCCTTAAGGGGAGTCATGGTGTGGCGCTGTATGATAAGCACTTGACCACCAGGTCGGTTTGAACCACAAGGTTAGCGGTTCAAACTCACCAGCCACTCCTCGGAAACACTATGGCACAGTTGGTATGAGTCAGAACTGACTCTATGGAACTAAACACCACCACCAACAAGGGGAGTGTGGGTCCTGAACGCCCCTAAGCCCAAGATGGGGCCTTTCATCCCTGGATAGGGGTTTGGGAGTGAAGCTCTAGCCTGCTGTAACCAACTCACAAGGACTGTACCTGGGGGCGTCTAGTGGTTTCTCCACTCACCTGTGCCTGGCGCTCCCTCTGGCCCATCGTCTCCAGGCTAAATGGGTCAGCTGGGAACACCCGATCTCAGGGTTCTTACTCTTTTACTTCTGCTCTGGTAGGTCTGCTCTGTTCTTGCAAGATTTTTCGACTAGGGGCTGAGCTGGAGAAGGGGACTGCTCCGCTTCGCCCCCGCCTCCTTCTTGGCGGAGACTCAGTATTCCCATCTCTGAAATGGAAAGCCCCCACACTCCAAGCGGAGGGATGGTGGCGGCTTGGCTGAGTGGTTGGGCGGGGATGTGGTTGCTGGTGAGGAGGCGCGGGCTGGCTGGGTAGGAGTTCTGAGGCCCCGGAGCGAACAGAGGTGCGCTCCTGCGTCTGCTTCCTCATTCCTGGGGGGCTCCGTGCCCTGGAGCCAGCAGAGGCTCAGCCAGAGCTTCACCCACCCCGAGGCGCCCAGCCAGCCCTGGCCGGGCCCCAAACGCAGCTGGGGAGGTGTCGCCGGAGATCGGACCTGGGCCGAGCCCGCCCCTACCCGGAGCTACGGTCGCGCTCCCTCCCCCGGGCCCGGCCGGGCCAGGACGACACCTACCTCACCAGGATGGCCACCCCCACGTCCTCGCAGTTGGCATAGAGCCGGGCCCACGTCGCCTGCACCGCCTTCCTCTCCGCCTCGGACAGCTCCTCGCTCCGTTCCCTGCGCTCGATCTCCATCTCACCCGGCACTTTCTCCATGAGCAGCTGCAAGCCCGGCCCGGGGGGCTCGGCGGCGGCGGGGCGCGGGGCGCGGGCGCTGGGCCGGCTGCGTGCGGGGCTGGCGGGCGAGGGGCCGAGCGCGCCGGAGGGCGGGAGCGTGTCTGTATCTCTGCGCGCCGGGCGCGAGTGAGTGTGCGTGTGTGTGTGTATGTGCAGGGTATATGTGCGGGGGGCGGGCGACCGCGAGCGGGGGGCGGGGATGTGGTCGGCAGGAAAAAGCCTGAAAAAAAAATAAAGACGCTCCAAATCCCCAACCCCGTGTCGCCAGCCAATTTCTACAAGGTGAAGGCTGCGCGGGGTGGGGGCTACGCTGCTGGCGCCCGCCCTCCCGGCCGCCGCGGAGTTAACCGCGGGGAGGAGCGGGGTAGGTGTGGCCGGTCTGCCGGGGGTCTCGGAGGAGGGGGCGTCCACGCGGCGTGGGGAGGCGTCGTGCGCCTAGGAGTGCGCCCCGGGGCGGGTGTGCACCCTTCACGCGGCGGGGCACTGACTCAAAGTCCGACACTGCCAGGCGTTTGCGGCGGGTCGCCCACCGCTGCTCCAAGGGGTCGGACCGCGGTTCAGTGTCTCTCCTGAGATAGCGCAGGGGTCCACTCGGACCCCAGGCTCCTCAGGGCTTAGGGCTGCAGCCGCGGGGGTGGAGCGGCTGTTGGAACTGGAACACATCCTTGACCCTGGTCGCCAGAGGCCTGCGCCCCTTTCCTTCCGGCCAACACTCCCTCCCCCGCGGTGCAGACACACGGGAAGAAAGAAATCCCGAGTGGCGTATT
This sequence comes from Chrysochloris asiatica, assembly GCF_000296735.1. Taxonomy (NCBI): domain Eukaryota; kingdom Metazoa; phylum Chordata; class Mammalia; order Afrosoricida; family Chrysochloridae; genus Chrysochloris; species Chrysochloris asiatica. The sequence continues at coordinate 6,063,159 of NW_006408650.1, read as the reverse complement.
AATGACACAGGCAGACAAGAAGCAGGCGCTGCCCTCAATGCTGGTCCTGGTGGATGAAAGTTCGTAGGAGAGGCAGCCCGGCCGGCAAAGAGGAGCGAAGGGTCACGCTTGTGGGAGGCGTTAGGCTGCTGGCGATATGCAGTCACCACCAGGACCCCACCGGGACAGAGCACTGGGTGGGGGAAAACAACGTTCTTGTTTCTGGTGTGGGTGAGACTGGGCCAGAGCCACCGGGGTCCCCATCCTGTGAGCAGTTGCTAGTGCAGGGGGCCTCTAGGTCCCACTATTTGCTGCTGGGTCTGAAACAGACGCCACAGCACACAGAGCTGTGCCCTGTCCCCCCTGAGGCTCCCTGGTGACCCTTGTCCTGGGACACAGTGAAGATAATATGCTCTGGACAATCACTAAGTTGTGTTCCCTCTCCAATTACAAGATGAACATTTTAGCATTGGCCACACATCAGCAGGGGAGCTCAGTGGCTCTCTTAGATAAACATCGGTGTTCAAGTCCACCAACCACTCCATGGGAGAAAGATGAAACTTTCTGCTCACACAAAGATTTACAGCCTGGGAAACCCTATCTATACAGCAGAGGTGGGGTATGCCTGGCTCTGCCAAGCAACTGCAGTTCCAGCCATTACATTTGTTGTTGTTATGTGTTGTGGAGCCGATTCCGACTCATAGTGACCCTGTACAGGGTTCTCGAGGCTGTAAATCTTTATGGGAGCAGAAAGCCTAATTTTCTACTACGGAACAGCTGGTAGTTTTGAACTGCTGACCTTGTGGTTCGCAGCCTGATTCGTAACCACTACGCTACCAGAGCTCCTTAGCCATTACATTAAGGATGAGCTAATTAAATGTTTGACCAAATATAGCAGGCTAATTTTGCAGTTGATAATTTTGGATGGCCTGTGAATGATGTTATAAATTTTGGCAGAACAAAGGTCCCCCACCCTTTCTACACAGGATCAATATGAGTTGGACCTGACTCCAGAGCACTTAACGATAGCAGCACATACATCAGCAAAACTGCTGTCTCCTCTCTGGTCCGGCTGCCTCAAGTCTTTTCATTTTTTGGCTTGCTCTGCCACCCCCTTTGGACTTGAGCAGGGGACAAATCTCCCCCCTCTACCTCTGAGTGTTTATCAGAAGGACACTGGGCCTATGGGGTTAATAGAAACTGCTCTGTGGCACTCCCCTTCAAGTGGGGTCCAGGGCCAACTTGCCTTACCTTAGGAACTCCTTTACCTTTGTCCCTTTCATGATTGACAATTTAAGTATCCTAAGGGACTGGCTCCTCCCTTCAGATTTAGCTTATGTGTTTATTTTTTAAATCCTCTTTCAAGCTAGAGAATTGACAGGAACAGCCAAGCCTGGCCTCAGTCCTTCCGGGAACCCAGGGTTCAGGTACTTTCATGAGAATCCTTGTAGGATGCCTCACACCCCAAGTGAGGGAAGGAAACTTAGTGCCTTCTGAGGAGGCTTGGGAAGTAGGGGTGGGAGTGGGTGAGTTCAGGTTCTTAGATGACTCTCAAACCCACGTCCTCATTCCGGCTCCACGCTGTGGCCACCAAAGGCGCTACACCCTGTGTGCTGCAGGGCCAAACCCTCTGATCATTTCCCATAGCTGGTACAGCACTCTCCAAGGGGGTCTGGAAAAAAAGCAGAGGAAATCATTTTATCCATTTTCATTTGATTCTTTACAAATTTTATGTAGGTTTTATCATATAATACATAATCTGCACGGTAGAAAAGTATGTAGCTTAGGAAACCCCAAAACCAAATCCATAGCCCTTGAATCAATTCTGACCAGGAGCACTAACCCACAGGGTGTCCAAAGCTGTTATCTTTATAGAAGCAGATGGCCATAGCTTTCTTCCAAAGAGAGGCTGGTGGGTTCAAACCTACAACCATTCAATTAGCAGCTGAGTGCTTAACCACTGCATTTCCAGAGCTCCTTATGTTGTTGTTTAGTGCCATCAAGTTGGTTCTGACTCATAGTGACCTTGTATAGGGTTTCTGAGGAGCGGTTAGTGGGTTTGAACCACTGACCTTGCAGTTCAAACCGAACCTGTGGTCCAGTGCTTATCCTACAGTGTCGTCCAAGGATTCCAAGCTCCTTATTTGTTGTTGTTGTTGTTAAGTGCCGTCAAGTCAGTTCCAACCCAGAGCGACCCTATATAGCGTCTCTGAGGAGCAGCTGATGAGCTTGAACTGCTGACTTTGCAGTTCAAACAGCTTTGCAGTCTGGTGCATTAACCCACAGTACCACACCAGGACTCCAAACTCCTTATAAGTAGGTAATATATCTATTCTATTGCTGTTAAGAGCCTTCAAGTCAGTTCCGACTTATAGAGACTCTGTATAGGGTTTCCCAGGAGTGGCTGGGTGAGCTTGAACAGCTGACCTTGAGGTTCAAACCAACCTTGCAGTCTACTGTATTAACCTGCAGGGTCACACCAGAAGTCCTGTGAGTACACTGAAATTCTCCTTTTTCCTGAAAAGATGAGTGCTTAAGAAGGTTTGGAGAGGATTATCCAGAGGGTAAAGCTGGCTCCTAAACTAGACATCCAAAGGAGTTCTAGTAGCGTAGTGGTTACGAATCAGGCTGCAAACTACAAGGTCAGCAGTTCAAAACTACTAGCTGTTCCATGGGAGAAAGATGAGGCTTTCTGCTCCCATAAAGATTTGTTGTTGTTGTTGTTAAGTGCCATCGAGTCGGGTCCGACCCATAGCGACCCTGTACAGGGTTTCCGAGGGTGTAAATCTTTACGGGAGTAGAAAGCCTCATCTTTCTCCCGCGGAGCGGCTGGTAGTTTCGAACCGCTGACCTTAAGGTTCGCAGCCCGATTCGTAGCTTTGGAAACCCTGTACAGAGTCACTGTGAGTCGGAACCAACTCCAGGGCACATAACAACAACAACAACAAGCTAGACATCCAGGGCCCTTCTGTCTCTTTCATCTCTCTTGTCTTTCCAGCCTCATTTAATATTCTCTTCCTCCTTTCCCATCCTGATGCCCCCCCCCCCCACCACTCAGCAGCCCTTTGTGGATTTTTCTAAGGTTGTCCTTCCTGGATACCCCCCAGCTCTTCTCGGGAGCTTTACCTGATGTCTGTAACCCTCACCTATTCAGCAGCTCCCTCAGGCACACTACTGTAGTGGCTTGTTGAATTTGAGAGTGGAGTTCCTTGTCTAGAGGGCAAGCCTGCCTTCTAGTATCCACATTCTGAATAGGGGTTCTTGAACACACTGGCTGATGTGTTTGCTCTGCCACTCAGAGCAGACCCTGGCCCCGGTGAGCTTAATCAGTCTTCACAAGGTCGGGTCTACTGACCCAGCTAATCAGCTTGAGTTTCCTAATCCATCACCAACAGGAACCTCCGACAGACAGCACAGCTTGTGAGCTCTGGCAGGGGGCCATTTCGGGCCCCTAGCCCCAGACTTCTTCTGCAGACTGGGATCTGGGCTGGGGATGGGGCATGTGCACTACCTTCTTCTTGCTCAGCACGTTGGCCCTGCTCTGTCGTCACCTATGTGCCAACCGGGTGGAACCGTGAGAAATTGCTGGGCTTGTGGGCTAGGGCAGGGGTGGGAGGAAAAACCCAGCCTGGGCTCCAGAGGGCCTGGGAGGGTAATGGCCTGCAATCTGAGAAGCTCCTTCTCAGAAAAGGATGAGGTGGAGGTGTGGAGGCTGACAATGGAACCCTTTCTCAGCTCCTCTTGGTTGTGGGATAAGAAGAGGGGACATGGAACTCTTGGTAGGCCATGGCCGCCATCCCCCGTAGTGGGAGGTTGAAAGAGGTAGGAAAGTGGGCGTGGGCACTGCCTAAAGCTCACAGTTCTTCCTCCCACAGAGAGCCCAGCAGTGTGGATGGGGAGGTGGTCAGCACCGGCTTGGACCCAGACCACCAGGCATCCGGCAGGTGAGGCGTTCGAGAGCTGGGTGGAGGAGTAAGGCTTCTGCAAAGGAAGCTATGGATGCTTCTGCATGGGGTGTAGCTGGTGTGTGTTGTAGGCTGGCCAGGAGGCCCTTTGCCTCAGCCTCCCAGGTCCCTGTCTGCCTGCTAGGCAGGTTGGGTGGTTGTTTTCTCGGATTGGGAATGCCAGCCCCCGCTGCTGGACCAGAGCTGCTCCCCTGGCTTGCCTGAGTGTCTGAGCCACACACTTTCGGTGGAGGGGGCAGGGGACCTCAGAGAGAGGAACGAAGCAGATGTCGCTCTGCCTGTCTTTGCTTGCCTCCCCCTCCTGGCCCCTCACCCCCGCCCACCCTCAGCGGTTCCACTGCCTGAACCTCCAGCACGATTCGCTGTCCGGTCCCCAATCGAAGGCGCAGAAGGAGCATGACATCATCAGTATCGCGTGTCATTGGCTGGGCGGCCCCTGAGGGCAGGACACTGTCTCCTGTGGCCAGAAAGTTAACTCTTCCCTTAACTGAGAGGCCAGATGACCTTTGAGAGTGAAGTCGGAGGGAATTTCAGGGCTTTTCCTTTCTTGGGTGACCAATGTCCTTTGATGAGAGGGGTTCCTCTGACCAACACATCACCAAAAACTCAACCCCTCTTATTAACCCTTTCAAGACTGAATTATATTCTGCTTTGAATTTATTTTCAGTAACAGGGGACATTTTGAATGAAATGAAAAAACTTTTTTTTTTTTTTTTGCAGTAATATAGATTTGAAGTCCTGGTGTGGATCTGTAGGATAAGCACTGGACCGCAAGGCTGGCGGTTCAAACTAACAGCTGCGCCAGGGAAACTCTATACAGAGTCGCTATGAGTTAGAACCAACTCGACTGCACTTAACAACAACAATATAGATTTTGATACAATTAGCGGGCCATGTATGTCCCATTAATGGAGTCCTGGTGTGCACGGCACCTAAAAACAATGTATGCCCTTAGGGCACGTTAATAAGAGTGTATGTCTGGTGCTGGGGTTGGTGGGAGGAGGCCTGTTTCTTCAGATTCATGCAGTTATACAGTTCCCCACCAGATGGCAGCATGCACTAAAAGTGGGATAGGAGCTTCCCACTAAAACCTGGTGTGCTGTGGAGTTGTTTTCTACTCACAGCAACCCTGCATAGGGTTTCCGAGGCTGTAAATCTTTATGGGAGCAGAAAGCCTCATCTTTCTCCTGCGGAACAGCTGGTACATTTGAACTGCTGATCAATGTGTAACCACTATAGTGCCTAATTGAGACTACTAATTTAATGGGCTGAACCCCTAGAAAATGGCCACTGTTTCCCTGACTGGTGGGAAGCACTTGAAAGGCAGACTTTTCCTTGTTGAGTTCAGCTTGGAATTGGGCAGCTAGAGTTCGAATCCTGGCTCCCTTCTTACTGAGGAGTAACTTTGGGTGAATAACGTATGTAGCCTTATTTCAGCACTGGGCTTCGAACCACAAAGTCAGTGGTTCAAACCCACCAGCTGCTCCTTGGAAACCCTATACAGGGTCACCATGAGTCAGAACTGACTCGATGGCACATAACAACAACAAAAACATATGTGAAATAGGGTTGCTATGAGTTGGAACTGACTGGAAGGCACTTAATAACAATAACATATTAAATGTGGTTCATACAGTGTGGTTGGGTATGAGAATTATATGATCTATGCTTGGCTTAGCATACAGTCTATTAGTCTGTGGCACTGTGGTGACTTGCATGTTACTGTCATATTGGAAGCTGTGATATAGACATTTCAAATATCAGCAGTGGCATCCATGGTGGACAGGTTTCAGAGGAACTTCCTGAGACAGACTAAGAAGAAAGACCTGGTGATCCGAAAGCCTTATGGAAAACAGCAGAACATTGTCTGACAGAGAGCTGGAAGATGAGTTCCCCTCCATCCCCAGGCTGGCAACTTGGCATCAATGGGTCAAACATAGCAGAGATTGTGAGCGTGGCATAGAACAGGGTAGCATTGTGTTCTGTTGTATGTAGGGTCAACATATAGCATTGCATGTGTCCCGACACAGGGTCAGAGATCTGGTGGTCTATTTATGAAAGGTCACAGACTTACAAATCTGATAGGATTGTCATGAGTGAAAACCCACTCGACAGCACCTTAACAGCAAATGCTCAGTGACTGTGAGCTATCTTGTGATTTTTTTCTGTGGTGGTGATGGTGGTGGGAGTGTGCCGTGGAGTCCGTTCCAACTCATAGCAACCCTGCATAGGGTTTCCAAGGCTGTTCATCTTTACAGGAGCAGAAAGCCTGATCTTTCTCCTGTGGAACAACTGGTAGTTTCGAACTGCTGATCTTAGCAGCCCAACTTGTAACCACTACGCTACCAGAGCTCCCTGATTTGTATGTGGTTAGTGTTTTATCCTTTCCCAGCCGTTTCTCCTATATTCACTCACTTGGAGTGAACTGTGTAAGCTTGGAGGGTTGGTGGCAAGTGTCTGTCTCTTGTTGATGGTTGAGGAAACTGAGGGGCAGGGAGGCTTCGAGGATTAGCTCAAGGTCATCAGTCCAGTTTGCGACAGAAATCAGGTAAGTTCCTGGCTTCTAGGTTGTGTGTCTCCCTGTAAGAAATGGGTCCGGGCCTCCTATCAGGAAAGGCAAAGCCCTACCTGGAGACCATCTGGCCAGGCTCAGCCTAGTGTGGTGGCCTGGTTGGCCAGAAGGAGGCTGGTTGCCGATGAACTCCTTTGAATCCAGTTAATTGGAAAATCTGGCCTCGCATCAGGGAGTTGGCGGCATGCAGGGACTATCACAGAGGGCTGGCCAGCGGTAGTTCCACTACCAGATTCTAGCTCCTGCCCCTCAGTATTGGGGTGAGTTGCTAGGCATAAAGGTGGAAGAGGAAATCTGGAGATGCCGGAGGGTCACCTCCTTCCATCCCCTGACTCCAGGATTTTGCTCGGTTTAGGGAGAAAGAACCTCTGAAGTAAGACTTCATGTCTCCGGCAGAGCTCAGCCCCAGAGGAAGGTAAGGCAGCACAGGAATGAGGGGAGGAGAGCCTAGTGGGGGCACAGCAGCTGAGCTCAGCATTCTGGCCAGGGGTGGGCAGTGAGAGTGCAGGTGGGCTCCTTCATTCAGCATGGACCTTGAGAGTGAACATTCCAGCTACAGAGCTAGGGTCCACCTTCGAGAGTCAGGTGTGGTCTTGAGTGCATTCCAGGCTCATGATGAGGCCAAGGTCTGTGGAGGATGGAGTGAGGGAAGGTGGGTGGGATGGATCGGGTGGTAGACTTCTAAGGGAGGCGGTACTCTGGAGAGGCCTCTGAAATAGAGGCTCGCCGTTGCAAGTCATTGGGAGGCACATTGGTGGTACAGTGGCTAAGCATTCAGCTACTAATGCATAGATCTATGAAGATGCCAGCCCTGGGATCTCTGTAAGATGGAATGATACAGGTTTGGTTTCAGGTTTTTCTTCCATTGGGCATGGAGGACAGTAATGACCTGCAGTGGTCCCCCAGGATGATGCTGAGGAGGCAGAAGCAGCAATGAGAAGGAGTCTGGGAAGAGATAGCAGTGAGAAGGTAACAGATGCCTCTACTTCAGCCTGCGGGGTCTCCTGGTCTTCACCTCTCTGAGCTGCACCCTACCTCTAAAGGTATGGAGCTGGACAAAGAGCTCCCCGGGGTCCACTGGGTAACTCTGCTACCCTCTGACAGCCCAGGATGGACTCAGGAGCAAGGAGGAGCATGGACACTCCAGAACCAACCGGTAGCTATCCAGTCTTTCTCTAAGGTTCCGTGGTGGCACTGCGGGTTAAGCATTGTGCTGCTAACTGCAAGGTTGGTGGTTCAAAACCACTGGACACTCCGAGGAAGAAAGATGAGGCTGTCTGCTCCGATACAGATGAGAAGGTGACAGCCTTAGAAACACTATGGGACAGTTCTACTCTGTTCTGTAGCGTCACTGTGTGTTGGAACTGCTCGATGGCAGTGGGATTTTTGTTTTGTTTTTTGAAGATTCATTCTCTAATTTCATCCTCGCAGTAACTCTTGGGTCTAGTCATGGCCACATTTGATAAACCAAGAAACACTTAGAGAGTTGACATTATTTGTCCCCTGTCACCAAACTAACAAGTGCAAGACCTGGCTCCCATCCGTCCAGGCTCCGGGGTCTACACTCGGCCACCGTGGTGTCCACTCACCTGAGATCTACCTGCCAGTCTGCAGCTGCCGGGGTTAGAACCGCTCTGTGAGCCCTCAGAGCTCATCCTGCCCTGGCTGCTCAGCTGAGACAATCAATACAAAATGCAGTTGGATCTGTGACGGGTCTGCCCACAGCTGGATGGGAGCAACTGACAGCTTGTCCTCAGACTGTGGTTTCTGTGCGTGTCTGCGTGTGTGCGGTCCCCATGGGCAGCAGTGTGTGGGAAGGGAGAAGCCTGACACTTGTTTTTGTCAGTTTGCTGACTGCTCAGTAAAGACGGATGCTTCCCTTGCCCCCAGCTGCTCTGCCATTTCTCCCTTGGCACAATCCTGCTGGATTCTGAGCAGAGATAAAAGCCGGTTTTCGCTTCTGCTCCCCAGGATCCCAGCAGGCCTTGCAGTCAGCTGGTCCCCACTGACTTGCAGCCCTTCATCTTCAAAGTCCCCCTGAAGCCCTCCTGCACCCATCTCTCCTCCCCCTGCTAACTTGGCAGCCGCTGGGTCTGGGCCTGGCTGGTCCCTTCCCTTGAGGCAGCTGGAGGGGGTGGGGGGGCTGTCCTGACAATAGCAGCACCTCATTTGTTGGCTGTCGTTGGCAGCTCCGGATCTGTAGGGGGAGGAGGTTCTGGAACCTAGGGAGGCTGTGATGCTGAGGAGGAGCATGGCTCTTCGGCTATGCACAGTTTTGTGGGAGCCAGACAAAGTCACTGAGAAAGTAGGCCAGGCAGGAGACCAGGGACCAGGTGCTATGTCAGTGCCAGGATGCCCACCTGACCAGGACCATTCGTTCAGCTCTTGCCCTCAGTCTGTCATTCACCTGCGAGGCCTCAGCCTGAAGGCCAGAGGACACGGTCCCTGGGACTATGTCTGTGTCTCTCATCCTCTCTGATCTGTGTGCCATGTTTCTGCACCTCTGCTTTGTCTCTGCTCTCTGCCATTTCCGATGGCCCATCTCCTCTCCTCCCCCTGGTCTGGTGTCAGACCAAGGTCACCTCTCTAGACTGGAGCTGGCTTCCGGCCCAGATGGCCATCCCCCTGGGCTGACCCCCTTGTCAGTTCTGTTCTGGGAACCTGATCGGGAGATGGTGATACCTTGAGGGATGATTCGTTCCAAATGACATGACAGGAGGGCAAGAGAGAGAAGGGTCTGCTGACAGCCTGGGCCCTGGAGGCTGGGGGGCCACGTGGGTGGGTGAGGCATGCTACTCTGGTGGGAGCAGGTTGTGTTTACACCTTCCTAGCACAGCCTGCATGTGTGTAGCTCCCTCGGCAGACACTTGCCTTCCTCCACTCCCAGTTCCACGACAGGGCTGAGGACCCAGACCTAGTCTCCTGCTGCTGGGGTGGTGGAAGCCCAAGGTGATGGTGGGGTTCCGGGAGTCACTTAAATCCTGTGACAGCATCTCCAGAGAGTCCCAGATTCCCTTCCCTCCTGTGCCCTTGGAAAGAGCTGCTGCAAGGCTGTCACAGGTTGGAGAAGAAGGTGCAACAGACAACTAGGGCTCCAGGATGGAGGTGGAGGGCTCAGGGCCCAGAGTGCTGGCTGGTAGGAACAAGGAGCCCAGAGCCGGAGAGCTGCCTTTGAACCCTGACTTCACCACTCCGTGCTCAGTGGGCTTGGGTGGCTTCCTGGACATCTCTGTGCCTCAGTTTCCTCCTCTGTACAATGGAAAGAAATTCCTCTCTCAGACAGTGGTTTTAAAGCTTATTTAGGTCATGTGAACTGCCAAGTCAGCGGTTCAAATCCACCACCAGCTCAGAGGGAGAAAGAGGAAGCTTTCTGCTTCAGAAAAGACTAGTTGGCAACCCTGTGTTGGGTTGGTCTGAGCTGGTGTCCACTCAGTGGTAGTGAGTCTGTCTAGTACACACATGTAGCAAGTGCTCTGGTAGATATGAGCTGGCACAATTAGTGGCTCTGGAAAGAACTGAATAGGGGCAGGTTTAGAAGCACTGAGGAGCCCCTCAGCTCCCCTCTGGACCTCTCCTGTTTCACATACACACAATAGCTGGGCCTTCAGGGAGAAAAGGAAGAATGCTCCCCGGCTCTGGAGAGGGACTGAGAGGGAAGAGGGACATGGCCTCCTCCCCCGCCCTGCATCCTGACTCTCCCTCACAGAGCAGACTGGAGGTGGCTGCCCTCACCTGTCCTGTCTGAATGCTAATCTCTTGGCTGGTGGCAGCTTGAGTGACAGGGACAAGGATGGGGGGGCAGCCAGGAGCAGGGCTGGCTGTCATCTGCTCCTTTTGTGGCAGCAAGTGGGGCTGCTGCCAGCCCC
>NW_006408650.1:6016506-6052677 GCF_000296735.1 Chrysochloris asiatica | reverse complement strand
CCGTGATGGAACATGACCAGAGACCCCCAACAATGGTGGGGGAGGAGCGGGGTGCTACAGGCTAGCTTCCCCACCGTGCAGATGCAGCCTTGGAGCTGGGTGGGTACCCAGATGTGAGCACAGGACAGACTGGCTCAAGGCACATAGCCATGGCCCTCAGCTCCCAGGACCCCTCAGTGGGGGCCTCCCCATTACGAAGCAGCTCATGTATGACCTTGAGCCAGAGAAAACAACGGCCAAGCTGTGTGGACTGAGTTTTACATGAAGACAGCAATGATCATGGCTACTGTGCATCAGACCGTCTGTGCCAGGCACCATGCCAGGGGCGGTGTTTACCAGCACCGACTCACTTAGGAGGCCAGCACTGTAGCTTTTCTCCTTGATCCAGTGAGGTATGCAGAAGTGAGGTACCGCCCAAGGTCACGCAAGGCCAGCATTGGAGCCTGAACCTGCCCCGGGAGACCTGGCTTCAGAGCTGGGTGACACCACGCTGGGCATTCCCACAGGAAATGCAGGTGGTCTCTCTGAGGGCACAGGAAGCGAGCTGTGCGGGAGGCTGGTCCCTCTACCTCTCTTCTGGAAGTCATTGTTGAAGGGGAGACCAGACTCTGGCCTCCAGAAAGACCTTACCGGCTAAGGGTGTGAGGTTGTGTGAGGAGAGCTGCCTTTCCAGGTGTCAGTAACAGGGATGTACTGCCCTCAACGCTGAAGCCAGACCAGGAAGGGTCACTTAGTCCTTGTGGTCGCCACACCGCGGCCACCTTCAGAGCCCTGGGGAGGGGCGAGGACAGACTTAGTGGAGGAAGTCTAGGAAAGAGGCTTTTTTGTTTGTTTTTGTAGAATGTGGGCGTGGGGCTTGGGGAACCGGGAAGTGGCTTCCAGAGGGATGAGCTGAAACTGAACCAGCTATGGTACCTAAGGCTACATGCGCCCTCTAGTGGAGAGTGAGGTTGGAGGGTGGATATGGCGAAAGCACAGAACAAAGAGAGATTAGCCGGCAAACCTTAAGGCTGTGAAGCTGGGTTGGAATAGCCAATCCTGCCCATCTAATATTACACACAGAGGCAGAAACCATTGGAGCTAAGCACGAAAAGAAACCACTTAATCTGTTCGCATGTTCGATAATTTAACAAGCATATTTTGGGCGCCTACAAGCTACAGACACTTGCATAAATTCTAAGAGTCCTGGTGTGGCGCTGTAGGATAAGTACTTGGCCACAAGGTCCGTTTGAACCTCAAGGTCGACGGTTCAAACTCACCAGCCACTCCTGGGGAAACCCTATACAGGGTCGTTATGGGTTGGAACCGACTCAATGATGCTTCACATCAGCAGGAGTGACATAGTGATGGACGATACAGTCAGTCCTAGCCCAGCTGACTGATATAATAGAAAGATTCCAGCCAAGGGACTGCCGGTTCAGCCAATGCTGAGTCACGTGATCTCACTCCTCTGGGCCATTTCCTCATCCGATGAACCTGTGTTGAATCCAGGTGGGCTGGTACTGAGGATGCAAAGGACCAGCCCCCATCCACAGGAAGCCAGCTGCTCAGTAAATGAAGGAGGTGGGCCAGATGATCTCCGGGGCCACAGGGATTCTCCCAATAGAGACACAACAGTGGACGGTGTCTGGAGCTGGGAGTGCCCTGTGGAGATGGATGAAGTCTGTCCTTCTACAACTACCAGGGAAAGCTTTCCCGAGGATGACACACTTAACAGCAGGCAGTACACAGTCGGCGACCCCTACAATTGCCACAACTTCTGCCGATTGTACAGGGAGTGGAGACCCAAGCGGTCCTGGACAGTCTCATGAGGTGACAAAGACAAGTTCAATGCTCAGGACAGTGGGGTATTCATAAGGACAAACATGCAAGACAGTGGAATAAGACAACACAGATGAAACCAGGCAATCCAACGGCAAAAGTAGAGTCTTTTCAGTCAGCCCCACACACCAGAATACTAACCGTAGAAAATAGATGGACTTTATCAGAATTAAACTTCTGTTTTTGGAAAAGACTGGGAGCAGATATTTGGCAAGCATACATCTGAGAAGGAACGTGTATTTAGAATATACCAAAAACTCCTCCTTCAAGGAGGGTATACTTTTCTTTGACCCTGAGCAAGTTGGTCAAAGACTTGGAACTTTTCCCTTCTAACACCGTCCCAGCTCCTCAGTTTTTCCATGGCTGGGCCCAAGCCGAGTATTGAGAGGAAAAACAGGAAAGTCATTCTTATAAAAATCACTTGTGTTTCCCGACAGAATGTGGCAGACCTAGGCCCGTCTCTCTTTTCCCCGAAGACCTTTAAAAACACTTGTTTCCTGTGTAACTTTAGACACAAGGGCAAAACATACAACAAGACTCAGTAAAACACTGTAGGATTCAGTGTTTCATTTCAATTGTACTTCTCATGGAGCAAAAATATGAAAACTGAGGTTTTCGAACTAGTATTAATAATAAACATGAGACACCACATGTTTCACTAAATCCATGCATATTTTTGGAATGTTGGTGTTGGAGATTGGATTTGCTAAGAGAACTACTTTGATGCCAAAGCATTTTGTTTGGATGTTTCAGGGTCAAAAAAAACGGTTTACAATGCAATTATAAACCTACTGAGAGAAGGTGAGGTTTCAATAGGTATTTCATCACACACACACACACACACACACACACACACACACAGCCAGTAAGCACATGGAAAGAGGCCTACCATCTAAAGTCATCAAGGAAATACAAATTAAACCACAGTGCGATATGACTACACACTCACTAGAATCGTCAGAATGAAAAAGACCGCTAAGTGTTGGTGAGGATGGGGAAAAGCGATGAGGCTCATGCATTGCTGGCAGGAGTGTGAAGTGTTACAACCACTTGGGAACAGTTGGGTTGTTTCTCACCAAGTTATCCAAGAGGATTGAAAAGTGACATCCACAAAAAAGGTCTGAACACAAATGTTTGCAGCAGCTGGATTAATTATTGCTCCACACTGAAATGCACCCAGATACTCATGAAATCTGAATGTATAGACTAGCGATGGTTTAGTCAGAGAAAGGAATATTGGTTTTGTGAAGTGCTGTTGAATTGTTTCTGACTCAGTGATCCTAAATAGGGTTTCCTAGGAGCGACGGGTGGGTTTGAACCACTGACCTTGTGGTTAGCAGTCCAGTGCTGATCCTAGAGTACCACACCAAGACTCTGAATGATACTCACCAACAAAAAGGAAGGAACTACTGATGTAAGCATAGTCTACAGGTGGCGCATGTCGAAACCGACTCGACGGCACTTAACAACAACAACAACAACAACAGGTGGCGCAGGCAAGTTGTCCTCCGCTGCTAACCAAAAGGTTGGCAGTTCGAATCTACCTGGTAGCACTGCAGAAGGAAGGCCTGGTGAAACATTGGGCTAGTGAAGACAAGCTGAACACTAAAGGGCACCTGCTGGATGAGTCCTTTTATGTGAAATTTGAGGTCAAGCACAATTAATCTATAGTGACCGAATAGCCCAGATCTGTGGTTGCCTGGGCTTAGGTCAAAATATGGAGATGGGACCGAAACTACTTTTGAATGAAAATGTTCTAAATCTCGATTAGAGTTTTGGTTACCAGGGTGCATACATGTACTAAAATGGATGCATTTCACTGCCTGTCAGTTATACCTCAATAAAATTGACTTACAGAATTAAAAAAAAAAAAAAAAAAAGTCCCAAGAATAAAAGCCTGATTATTCCTCGTCTGGCTCATGGCCTGGAGGCAAAGCCAATCACGTGATAGCAAATCTTCAGATCCTGGTGAGTGGTGAGAGAGGCATGTTTCACAGGCTAAGACTTCCACGCAGTGAGGGCTTAGCTAGTGCTTTGTAGGCACAGTCTGAACACAGTGCTGCTGGGGTGAGCATCTTCATCCTCATTTTCCAGCTAAGGTGAGACTTAGAGATGGAGAGGTCTGTGTAGGATACTCCTGCTTCATTCAGCCGTGTCTGGTCTGCAGATTGCCAAGCATACACTCCCCACTCCTGGTACTCACACAGAGGAGAGCTCAGAGTCAGGCTTTTCAGATTCTTCAAATTTAAGTATGAGTTGGCATCCGCCAAAGAGAGAAGAGGACAAGGGGAAGGGGAATTCAAAGGAAGCCAAGAGCAACTTGGACAAAGGCAGGGGCTTATGGCATGGAGAGATGTGTCCCGGGAAGAGCAAAAGCGATGCACAGAACACTACATATGTATTTTTCCACCTCACTTTTCAGCCCATTGACAAAATAATACTGTATTTTCAGTGAAGGATTACACAGCACTTTAGGTTCCCATTCAATGATTTCTACACAAGTTGTTCGGTGGCATTGGTTACATGCTTCCTACACAATGAATGAATATTCTCATTACTTCCATTCTGGTTGTTCCATTTCCATTCATCTAGTTTCCCTACCCGCTTACCTTCTCCTCTTTGAAAGTTTGCTGGCCTCTTGGTTACATACATAGTGATTGTTTTTTTAAAAAAGGAAAACAGTATTTAAGTCCATTTTGTTTCCTTAAAAAAAGGTCCTAAGCCATTAGAATTCTAAGAAACTTTAATACAGTGTTACAAAGTCAACAGACAAAATCAATAGCTAATGATTCTATATTTATGAAGTTCAAGAACTTGGCAAAATTAATCTGAAATTAGTTTTCAGACTAGTTTCTAGTGGCGATAGAAATGAAAACAATGGTTGCTCTGAGGCAGAAAATGGCCCGAAAAAGAGTTATAAAGAAAACTCTGGGGAGTACGCAGGAATGCAAATTTCTGTATCTTCATTGGGCTGCTGGTTAAGACCATAGAAGCAACAGACGCATTTGAATTAATAGTGTTGGTGAAGAATATTGAAAGTACCATGAAATGCCAGAACAAACCAATCTGTGTTAAAAGAAATACAGCCAGAATGCTCCTTAGAAGCCAGGATGGCCAGACTTTGTCTCTCACACTTCAGACATATTGTCAGGAAGGATATCTAGTTCCCAGAGAAGGATATCATGCTTGGTAATGTGAAGGGTCAGGAGCTCTGGTAGCGTAGTGGTTATGAATCGGGCTGCGAACCTCAAGGTTAGCAGTTCGAAACTACCAGCTGCTCTTCGGGAGAAAGATGAGGTTTTCTGCTCCCGTAAAGATTTACAGCCTTGGAAACCCTGTTCAGGGTCACTATGGGTCGGAACTGAAGGATCAGAGAAAACGAGGAAGACTGACATAGTGCCATCAGCAATGGGCTCAAACGTTAACACATGTGAGGATGGCTCAGGACTAGGTGATGTTGTCTTCTGTTGTTCACTGGGTTGCTATCAGTGGGAACTGCCTCGATGGCACCTGACAACAAGTATACATTTAAGATACGGTAAAAAGCAATTCAAACCCACCAGTTGCTCCTTGGAAATTCTATACAGGGTTGCTATGAGTCAGAAATAACTCAAGGGCACTTAACAACAGTTACAAATCTAGTAAAATAAGTGAAATTCAAAATAACTCACATGTAAGCAGCAAGCTTTCTAGTCCCATTCCAAGCAGTAATTTCCTTTCTGCCAAACATCCTTTGTTAAGACCTTACGTTTTTAAGTGGGTTGTCTCCACACTGCCACTTACTAATGACTTGAATCTCGTTCATGCTTCAGCTGCAAAACGTGTATGTGGGGGTTCGTGATGAGAAGAAATGAGCTCTCTCAGGCCTCAGGGTAGAGTCTGTCCATGGAAACAATGGTATCCCTAGCTGTGATCACTTCAGAAGAGCAGCCTGTAGCAGCTCATTGTCTTTATTTCGCTATGACCTACCTAGTTCCTGGAGTGGCGCTGTGGGTTAATGCGCCGCACTGCAAAGTCATTTGAACTGCAAGGTCGGTGGTTCAAGCTCACCACCTGCTCCTATATAGGGTCCCTGGTCCTATATAAGGTTGCTATGGGTCAGAACTGACTTGATGACACTTAATGACAACAACCTAGTTCCTAGGAGTCCTGGTGTGATGCTGTGGGTTAACGTGCTGGACTGAAAGCTCAGAATTGCAAGGTTGGCGTTTCAAGCTCAAGAGCTGCTACTTGGAAAACCTAGAAAGGGTTGTACGGGGTCGTTATGATTCAGAACTGACGCAACAGCAATTAACAACAACCACCACCTAGCTCCTAGAGTCCTAGTGTATGTAGGGCTGTAGGAGAAACACTCAATCATCAGGTCACTTAGTTATCAGCTGCTCCTCAGAAATCCTATACAGGGTTGCTATGAGTTGGAACCTACTGGATGGCACTTAGTAACACTAACAATCTAGTTCCTACTTCAGGAGTCCTGGTGTAGCCCTTCTAGGACAAGCACTGGGCTGCAAGGTCAGTTTGAACAATAAAGTCGGTAGTTCAAACTCACCAGCACTCTTGGGAAACCCTATACAGGGCTGCTATGGGTCGGAACCAACTCAACGGCACTTCACAACAACAGTCCCTACTTCAGGGATTTATTTTTATTTATTTATTTAAGTTTTTATTGTGAACTGAGTAATTGTTTACATGGGAGAACATCGGCTTTACACCATCATTTCACTGCAATAATTACATTCTCATCATCATTCAACAGTATTTGCTTCCATTCCTGTTTTTTTTTTCCTTTTTTGGGGGTGGGGGGGGAGGAGAGGATGTACACAGAAACACTCAGGAATATATAATAATCTAAACAATCAAATCGGGCTGTGAACCTTAAGGTCAGCGGTTCGAAACTACCAGCCGTTCCGCGGGAGAAAGATGAGGCTTTCTACTCCCGTAAGGATTTACACCCTCGGAAACCCTGTACAGGGTCGCTATGGGTCGGAACCGACTCGAAGGCACTTAACAACAACAACAAACAATCAAAGGGCACGTTCTGCAAGCCTGCCTCCTGGCCGCCAGCACCCAGACCCTCTCTTTCCATGAGTCTAGAGTCCTCAGTTGCTCCCTCTCTCCATGTCCTCATCTCTGCTTCCGTCTCTGGTGTCGCTGCCTCTCTGGATAGGGTTCCACCCTCTGCTTGTGCTCTTCTCCCTTGATGGTCCTAGGGTCCTCTGTTTCTGGACTGTAAAGGGATTTCTTATTATTATGGGGGGGAAAAAAGGTTTGGGAATGGCATTTAGGGGAGTTCTAACTCTGATAGAACACTCACCTTAAAATGGCTGAAACAATCTGATGGTTTCTTCTCTGAACGTTTTATTTTTGACCTAGTGGTAGATTCGGAGTCCTGGTGTGGTGCTGTGGGTTAATGGACTAGATTGCAAAGTCAGTTTGAACCTCAAGGTTGCCGGTTCAAGCTCACCAGCCACTCCTTGGGAACCTTATACAGGGCCATGATGGGTCGGAACCAGCTGGATGGCACTTTAACAATGGCAGATTCACAGGCAGACAAGCGATTTCTTTTTTTAAAATCTCACTCCCTTAGATGGTTGAAACAAAGATGCCACGAGTGGTCAGATACCATATCCCCATTTAGAAATCTGAAAATGTGAGAGAAAGAAAAAGTCTCCGAATCAAAAAGAGAGGTCAGAAGGCAGGGGGCTTTGTTGTCGTTAGGTGTTGTCGCATCTGTCCCAATTCATCACTTATCACCTATGCAACAGAACATAACACTGCCTGGTCCTATGCCATCCTCACAATTATTGTTACATTTGAACTTCTGCCGCTATCTATCTTGTTGGGGGTCTTCCGCTTTCTCTCTGACCCTCTATTTACCAAGCCCTTCTGAAGGTTATTTCACCATCTTCTTCCCACGCCGCCATTTGTAGGACTTTGGCTCTTGCTTCAAAGCCTCATGGGCACAAGATGGCTGCAGAGGTCTCCAGCATCACATCTTTCATAATATTCCCAAGCCAGGAGAGAGGCTGATCCTTCACTGTCTTTTCAAACACAAAAAAACTTTCCCAAAGTTCCCTAACAGGCTGGCTGGCTGGTTTCCTTGGACATAATTACATCATCAATTCTTTCCTCAAACAATTCCTGGCAAAGGCTATAGATTTGCCTTGCTTGATGCCGACTAATCAGGATTTGCCTCTTGGGCCTGGGGAGGGACTTGCATTCTGAAGCATCTGGCTTCCTGAATCTATGTTCTGCTCGGAGGATGGAGGACGACTGGCAGCTGGCTGGCACGCCCAGCTCCCACCACACCGGTGTGAACATCCAGCGACACTGTTGGCGCAACTGCTCCAAATGTATGCAGCTGGCTGCTTGGGATGTTACCTACCTTCCTCCGTGCTTTTATGAATACAACGAAAGATTCCTTTCTAGCCTAAGAAACTCACTTTGATATTCCAAAGGCAAGATTTTCTACTCTTGTGAGTTTCAGATATCTTCATCTGAAATCCCACCAGGCAATGGAATCCCAGATTCTAGGGGCTGGAACCTCCGTGAGTTGACTGGCCTAACCCAGCAGGCCTGGCTCCCTCACCAGCTGGCCAATTCCTACCCTGTTTAGCTAGTGGGCTGCTCTGACACTAGGAGGAACAGGGATTGTGTGACTCTTTCCAGGCCAGTAAACATAGAGCTGCACAAGCCGTGTGTAATAGCCATGTGATTTCACTGTGGGCATAAGTGGGCTAGTCTCCCCAACAATGAGCACAGACGGGATCACAAGACCTCGACGCTTAGTCATGTCTCTGTGGAGCGCATGCCTGCTCACCCACAATTCTCAAAGCCTCCTCTTTGTGGTCTCCCCAGTTCTATGTGGACTGTCTAAGCAGTGGTACCTCCTAGGTTTCAGGCACAAGGCCTCTCAGAGTGTTTTGCCTTAGTGTCTGGGCTTCAGGCTGGCTGCCCTTGGCCACTTCCCGTCCACCCTGGGTCCACAGATGCTCCTAATCACACCTGTGCTTTGCTGGTGAAGAACATGCTCTGAATCTTGATTGGGATTGTGGTAGCCTGGGTATATGAATGAATGTACATTTAAAATGGATGCATGCTTTTATGATCAAATGGGCAGCAATTACCTAAGGACAAAGTTCAGAAAGGTTGAGAGGGAGGGTGGAATGAAAACAAGAGTAAGTGTGAGGGTTCTAGGCCCAGGGACTGAGAAAGGCAGTGTGACTGTGGATGGGAGGCTGACTTGCAAAATGTGCCCTTTGGACATTTAAACTAATATATATTTTCAATGTGGTATACGTCCTGGGGTGGTGCTGTGGGTTAATGCGCCAGACTGCAAAGCTGTTTGAACTGCAAGGTCAGCGGTTCAAGCTCACCAGCTGCTCCTCGGAAAGCCTATACAGGGTCGCCATGGGTCGGAATCGACTCGACAGCACTTCACACCAACAACAAAGTGTCCATCAGAAAAAAATAAAAGGGTAGAGAGGTAAATACGGGGATTGTAAGCAATGCAGTGATTTGTTGAATGTAAAACGGATGATCTACCCTGTAAACCTTCACTCAATTCACAATAAAAACTTTAATAAAAACAAGGGTAAGGCTCTTCCGTCCTCCTCGCTGCTTGTCTCTGGCTGTATCGGTCCGCGCGCGTTCCGCCGCCATGCCTCGCAAAATTGAGGAAATCAAGGACTTTCTACTCACAGCCAGGCGAAAGGATGCCAAATCTGTCAAGATTAAGAAAAACAAGGACAACGTGAAGTTTAAGGTTCTGTGCAGCAGATACCTCTACACCTTGGTCATCACTTACATAACTTACATGCAATAAAATTCATCCATTTTTTAAAGAACTTTTTATTGCATATCGTGTGAGGGTTTACAGAGCAGATCATCAGTTTTACATCAATAATTTATATACATCGTTTGGTTTCCATCATTACAATCCCCTCCATTCTCCGTTCTCCCTCTTACCCTTGTTTTTTTTTTTTTTTTTGGAGATTTTAAAGTTTTTATTGCAGTTCAAATCAGCACGTCTGATTCATTTCAGCTCCTTCACTGCCAAACCTGGGGGCAGGGACTGCTTCAGCTTCTCCGCCTTCTCCTTGTCGGTGATGACCACCTGTGAACTTTGTCCTTAGGTAATTGCTGCCCATTTGATCATAAAAGCTGGATCGTTATAAGCTGGAACTAAGTCCAGAGTACGTAACCACCACCACCACCACCAATCTTTATGCAAGCAGATGGCTACATCTTTCTCCTTTGGAGCAGCTGGTGGGTTTGAACCACTGTAGCAGCCCAGCACTTAACTACTGGGTCACCAGAGCTCCTATGTTACATTATCCCCTCAAAACTTACTGCCATCAAATTGGTTCCTACTCACAGTGACCGAATAGGACAGAGTAGAACTACTCCTTCAGAGTTTCCCACACTGTAACTCTTTACAAGTGCAGACAGCCTCAGCTTCCTGCCTTGGAACCGCTGGTAGGTTTGAACTGCTGACCTTGTGGTTAGCAGTCCAATCATTAAAGAATAATCTAACCCAGACTAAATGTCACAAAGAAGTCTTAGCTCAAGGGCTGTTATAAGAGTGGTGAGGCTGGAATATAGAAAAATGTAGACATTTCCAAGCATGGGTCAGTTCTCAGCGAGTCTGGCTGAGCAGTGGGTGTTACATTATCCTCTGCTCTTTTCATAATTTAATTTGCTGCTTCCCTTTCAAAATGAAAGACACAGGGCCACAAGTGCCCAGTGTCCAAGGCTCCCACTCCACCTTCAGGGTCATTCAGATTCTCCCTGAGATCGGCGCGCTCCCGGGCGCCCTCTGCCGACCACGGGCCGCATCAGGCTCACCCTTCTTTCAAAGTAACCAAGGGAGACGATGGATAATTCTATCGCAGTCACCCTTCCAGCCAAACACCCCAAACGACCTCTCTCCGTCCCTTCACAAGTCCCGTTTCCCAACCCGGGGTCCCTACGTCCTTAGGGTCCCGGAGACTCGTTAAGGACGCAGTTGCCCCCAGCGCTGGGCTCTTTTGAACTACGTTTCCCATCAGCCTTTTCTCAGTGTCGCGAGAATAGCTACGAGACTGCCGGAAAGACTTCCGCGCAGGCGCCATCTCTCTTTCTCTTTTCGCCGGCGGCCGCGTGGCTAGAAGTGATGGTGAGACTGTGGTTGCTGAGCTCGGCGGGCTTTGGACGGTGGTGAGCCTGAGAAGATGGGAAATGGGATCTTTCTTCACACGGCGCGAATACACTGGCCTCTTAGAGCGTCCTCTTTCTCGGAGAAGTGGTGGCTATAAGCCCGATCGTGCCCATTACAGGCTGGCTCAGAACGAGAACATGCCTCCCAACGGCGAGGCCTTATGTGGAAGGAGGGAGGGCGCTTACTCCCGTCTTTGGTGTCGAAGAGCCCCTCTTGGGGAATAGGGGACTGCTTTAGCAACCCCACATGCTGACCCCACCCCACCCCAACACCCAGCAGCCCTGCTGGTCTCCCTTCTCTCCCGCCCCCATGTCGACCATCTGAAAACGCGCATCTTATGCACCTAGTGGCAATGGCACTGCCTGGAAGACCAGGCCCTAATGGTTGGTTTTGATAAGAATTTTCCACTTAGGAGTCCTCGTGTGGCTCTGCAGGGTAACACGCTGGGCCTCAAGGTCGGCGGTTCAAACCCACCAGCGCTCCTAGGAACCGACTCGACGGCACTTAACACTTAGGAGTCATTGGGATAAGAGACTTATTTACAACGAAGCGTTCTTTATTTTCCCTTTCTATTTTCTACAGGCCTGTTTTTGCATCGGAAGAAACAGGAAGTAGCAGAGATGCAGGTTGAATCTTAAAAATTAGTCAGCCCTGAAAAGGAGTAAGAATGGATGCCACCAGACCTGGGAGGTCACCACAAAAGGAGGATGCAGAGATGGGGTGAAACCTCTTACTCTGTTCTGAAGTAAGTTCAAGTGTGTGAATACAAGATGGCACAGGAACTCAGGGGTGTGTAAGAACTCTACCAGAATTTGAGCATCCGTAGTTGGGGTGTTTCAAATCCACCCACTGGTACCCCGAAGTACCTGGTGGTCTGTTTCCGAAGGGTCCCGGCCATGACCATTGTGTGGAGCAGCTTCCATTCCCCTGAGCTGGAATTCTGACAGCAATGAGTGGTGGGACCTCGGTTTGAAATACATCACAAGAAAGATGAGGTGGTCTGTCCCTATAATGATTTATAGTCTCTGAAACCCTACACAAGGTTACAGTGAGTCCAAATCGACTGGGTGGCAGTGGGTTTGGTTTGCAACGTAAATGAATGCTACTGTGTAGAGATGGGCCACTTGGAAAGTAAGAGCTGTATTTCTGGGATTTAGAAATGTCAGCCATTGGTTGAGCTGAGGATGATTTAAAAGTTATCCCTGTCTGAAACCACCTCTTTGTGAGGAGATCTGACTTGCTGAGGCTCAACTTTTTCATAACAGTTTTGAGAGTAAGCACCTCAACAGTTGATCCTGCAGAGTGAAACTTGTTCTTCTCTTTGAGGTTAAAGGGGTCATTGACAAAGCCCCGTGAGAGCCATCCCGAGGTGTTGTGTACAAGCAGCTGTGAGAAGATGCCTGTAAATGATGACTTGTGCACGCTAGACTAGGGTCCCTTTCAGCATTTCTGGTGGTGCAGATGGTGAAACCCTTGGTTTGCAAGTTTGAACCAGTCTAGAAGCGCCTTGGGGAAAAGGTGAGTATTCACTTGCCCAAAATTACACTTAGAAGGTGGGGTTGAATCCAGTTGAGTCTTTAAAGTCTTTGGGCTGTTGATGTAGAACCTGGCCCCTTCCTCTTAGACTGTGTTAAGAGTCACCATTGGTTCAACCAGGAACTAGTCTCTTACCATCCCTCCCACCCCCAGCGTTTGACCACATCCAGAGGCTGAAGGGGGTTGCTGTTGCATCTAGTGGGTACTTCGTAACACCCTACAAGGCACAGAACAGACCTTTACAACAAAGAATTACCCACCCAAGGCCCTATTGATCAGAGATTGAGAAGCCATGTGCTAGACTATCTTCAGAGATGGTTCTGGGTTCAGGTCAGTAACTGCACCAGTGCCTTGTCCCTTGGTTACTAAAACACCAGAGGTTGGCTTCTGGCTACCCATCAGAACCAAATTTCTGGACCCCACCTCCAGCCTTGGAGGAGAATGGATTGAGGCCCTCTTAAGAGCAGGTGTGGAGAAAGGGTGAGATGACCTGTGGATGGGCTTTTTAGCCCTCAGGGCGGATCTGTAATCCTCCTGTCTTAAAATCCTGAAAGCCACGTGCTTGCTCTGCTCTGAAGAATTTCCAGACGCTGGTGAGTGGAGATGTGACGTTCAGTGACGTTACGGGGTGCTCTGCAGCATGCTGGTGGGTGATGAGTGAACTGCTCTGTCAGGCATTTTACTGACACTCTAGAATGTTCTCCACACGGCTTCTAATAGGCGGGGAACTCCGGCTGTGCCTCTAGTCACTAGATATAAAAAGATGAGTACAATTTTGTATTTGAGCTGCAGAGTTTAATAAAGTAGACAAGATTGAGTGCCTTCTTGAGGGAAATCAAGTAAAATTTAATTAAAAACTAGAGTGCTTTATACTGAGGACATCGTCTCTGGGCTGCTAGTTAGTTGGTGGGAGCTGAGTCGATGATGATGCAAAGTTATCCCTGTCTGAAGGCCTGGATGTGCCTCTCTGTGGAGCTTCATGGTCTGAAACTCAGCTTCACGAGTTTGCTTTGGGGGAATTCAGGCACCACCTTTAGAGAGCTGAGTTGGCTGAGTGTCTTCAGTTGATTTTTTTTCTCTTCATTCTTGCACCTCGCCAGGTGTGGTCTGAGGCTGAACAACACCCTGGGCCTGGGCCTGGGCCTGGAGCTGAGCCGGCCATGCTCACACGTGTAAGTGGAGGGGCGCAGGACTTGGGGTGCACTAAGTGGGGGGAGGGGACCTTACTTTGGGTATCTGGCAGAGCTGGTGAACCCCTTGCCCGAAGCAAGGATGTGGCTGACTTTCAGGTGATCATGAACGAAGACTTAAGAGTCTAGCCCTGCATGCACTCTTAAAAGCCCCCTGTTGGAAAGGGGTCAAATTGAGGGGACTCCACCCAGAATGATGATGTACCAGTTGTCATGTTGTATGATAAAGGTCGGTTTTAACCAGCAGGTTGGTAGTTCAAACTCACCAGCTGCTCCTTGGAAATACTATGCAGGGTCATGATGAGTTGGAACCATCTTGATGTCACTTAACAAATCTGAAATTTGGAAACCAGTGGGGGGTGGCTGCCCTCTGGTCACACTCTAGGCCCATGGATTAAAGGGAGGCAGGGAATCCTGAGTCAGTCCTCTGCCTGAATGGCGGTGGCTGGGCTGGGGCTGCCTGGCAGGAGAGTAGCCAGGCGGCACTTGCAAGGATTCTGACTTTGCTTCTGTTAAGTGCTGCTTGGTCGTCAAGGAAGCTGCATTTGGGCCTGGTGATTATGTGCCGTGGAGTCGGTTCCGACTCAACAGTGACCCTGTACAGGGTTTCCGAGGCTATAAATCTTTACAAATCAGGCTGCAAACTTTAAGGTCAGCAGTTCGAAACTACCAGCTGTCGCGCAGGAGAAAGATGAGGCTTTCTGCTCCCGTAAAGATTTACAGCTTCAGAAACCCTGTACAGGGTTGCTATGGATCAGAATCAACTCAACAGCACTTAACATTTGGGCCTAGCAAATCAAAACTAAAGAGTCATGTTAGCAACAAGGAAGTCCCATCCTTGTCTACTCCTGAGTAGAGTATATTTGCATTTAGTGGCCTCCCTCAAACCCAGCTTGCAAAGCAGAGTCCTCCCAGAGTGGCTCTGTCTGCTGTGAGACTGGTCTCTACCTAGCACACATATCTGTAGGCCTAATCCAGAACCGGTTGGGTGGCCTGATCCCTAAATGAGTCAGCTTTTGCATGTGGGTGGCTTGGGCTTTTGACTCAGATGATGCTCCTTTGGTTTTACAGGATGTGGCCCTGCGAGGACCACGTGGGCCCTCACACCAAGCACAGGATTTGCAGTCCTCTCCCTTTTCACAAAGGTGACCAGCAGAGAACAGCTCGGGAGCTCTTTGGGCTTCATGTTCAAAAGTAACCAAGTTCTGCACGAGGACATTCAGTAATTGTCACAGACACGAGCCTGTAGGGGGCGCTGATGCACAGCCTGGAACAGCATTTCTGGAGTGGATTTCCTGTGAAGTTGTTGGGTTGTCTCGGGTTTATTATGTTGAAGCACAAATAAAGGTACTTGATGAAGCTGACTCACGTGCATCGTGCCTGCACACTTTGAAGTAGCCGTTCATTCTCAGTCTTGTCTAAGTAGAAATTTCACAGAATACTTGACCCCAGTGACATGGAGTGGCATCTAACCAGTTCTATTTTGCTGCCAAATCAGCCCTAATTCATGGTGAGTTAATGTGCTGGAGCGTAAGATCAGTGGTTCAAGCTCACCAGCTGCTCCCCAGAAACCCTATACAGGGTCGCTATGGGTCGGAACCAACTCATAGCATTTAGCAACAACAACCTCCTCTCTACTCCCCCTGTTCAGGAGAAGGGGTTTCCGAATCTTAGCAACGGGCAAGTGTGTGAAATACTTGGGCATGGAAGGTGAACTTCTGCCTTACAAATGGAGGCTTCATCTTGATGGCTTTGCAACCCATAAACATTGCTCTAGCTCTCTGACTTCAGGTCTTAATAAAGAATTTAGAGAGGTTTTCTAGAGATTTGATTGGGAATGGGGGAAATGTCAAAATGTAGATAAGGGTCCAGAGGTTCGAAGTGCGGAAAACAAGGCAAACCAAGATGTCCCACACTGGCCTATTTTAGAGCAACCATTCTACCCAGAGAAACACTGAGCACTGACTCCTCCAGACGGGGATGGGTTGGTTGGTGTTGCCAAGTCAAGGAGGCTGGAGAGGCTTGGCCTGATGCCAGCAACACTTAGGTGGACCCTCACTGCATGTGTCAGAAGAGCTGTGCCTCAGGATTAACAATGACTTTTTAGAAGTAAGAAGTAGACCCTCACACCTTCTGAGACTGCCCAGCACATTAATGGATTCCGCCACCTACAGACTCCAAGCTGGTCCCTGCCCTGGAGGCAGCAGGCAGTGATGGTCTTTCAAGACCCAACTTTAGTAACTAGAACCCAAGTGTCCATGTGTGTCTCAAACACCTGGATTTCTAAATCAGGATTTTTATTCTGGTGACTCGGTTCATGCCAGAAGTGTCCAAGGCCAGATCCTGGGTCTTGGGAAACCTCTTGCCTGCTACCCTAGATGGGATCTCTTTGCAGTATATGGTGTACCTCAAAGCCACTGTTCATTAAGACAGGAAGCCCCAGTGCAGGAGATAGCATAAAACCACTTCCAATAAAAACTCACTGTCTCAAGTTACTAAACTGCCTTGTTAAGTACCATGGAATCGATTCCAACTCAGGGTTTCCTAGGCTGTAAATCTTAATAGGAGCAGAATGCCTCATCTTTCTCCTGCGGAACTGCTGGTATAGCTTCGAACTGCTGACCCTGAGGTTGGCAGCCCGACTCCTAACCACTATGCTAACAGAGCTCCTACTAAACTGCTTTACTTAGTTCAAAATTGATTTGGAGCTGTGATCTAAGGTAAAGAGTTTATGGGCCATTGATGTCATGGTTTGGTGTCCTGGTGTGGCACTGTAGGATAAGCCTTGCACTGTTAACCACAGTTAACAACCCACCGGCGCTTATGAACCCTGTACAGGGTTACTATGAGTCGTAATTGACAACATGAGTGACAAGGTAGTGATGTCTCTCTAATGAGATTCCCTCAGTGACAGCTAGGCACCCTCCCACTTGAGCTGCCTCTATTTCCCCAACACAAACACAAAAGGGTTGTTAGATGGTTTATGCAGGTATCTAGTCTCCAGTAACATTCTGCCAAATTCTCATGGGGGAGGGGGCTCTCCCTCCCCTCCATAGAGAGAACTGAAGATAAACAGGTTCTCAGAAAGGTTCTTAAGACTTGTCCTTGAGTTGAATCCTTGGGAGTTTTGTGGGTGGTATTGAAAGTGGTGTGACTGGTCAGAGAATTAGGCTGGGCAGTGGGCATTTGCCTATACTACTGCTTGGTCCTACTGATAGGTACTTGGTACTTGAGTGTGCTCCTCTGATGGGTACTTGGTACTGTTGATCTGTCCTGAATCACTCCAGGTACTTTGGTACGATTGGCCAGCCCTGAGTCGCTCCACTGATATTCCTGTAGCTTGGTACCAACCACTGGCTTTGAGAAGCTCAGCTCTGAGATAATCTGCTCCTTGTTGGTCAGAGTCACCTCATCCTTGGAGTGGTCTATGTGAAGCAGCTCATTTTTCTGGCTCAAGGTTAGGGTGTCTGTCTTGGACCTTGAAGGGGCTCTCTTGGATGAATCAGGGACACGTCAGTGTCCTGCACAGACCTCCTTCTATGTCCCATGTTGGGAAGAAGCTGAGGGTTGAGGGGAATTGAGAACTCCCATAGGTTGGAAAGACAAAGGCCGGAGAGCCACAACCCAGCCAGGGGACACGAAGGACACAGGTGCTGGGGATCAGCGCTGGTATAGCTGGATGATGCCAGCCTTGTCCAGCTCCCGCCATAGGATGGCTTCCAGAGGCATGTCGTGATTCACGTAGAACATCAGTGGCTTCTTGACTTGGTCGAAATAGTGCTCAGAAAATTTCCGGTAGTTCCTGGTGATAAACCCATAGGCGCTGACCTGTCGGGACAGTCATGAGTTAGCATTGACGGAGCAAATGATGGACTGGGGGGAAGTGACCCCAACTTAAAGACAGACCATCCCCCACCTTCTTGGAGAGAAGAGACAGATAAATAGCAGTCACACCCCACACTTTGAGCTCCTGCCCACATTTTCTCACTATGGCCTTGTAACCATCAAGTATGATTATCCTCCTTGTACAAGTGGGGGACCGGGTCTCGGGAGGTCACCAAACGAGTCCCCAGTCACATGGCTGGTGAGCAGTGGCAGAGCTTGGTTTTCAGCATCATGAAGTACAAGGGTAGAGAGAAAAGCCTGGGACGACAGTGTCTCCACACCAGTGGGGACTGCAGGCCCCAGAGTCCTGCCCGAGTGAACTGGGGTGTACCTCCAGGTCCTGAGCTCTTTCTGGCTCCTGAACTTCCCTTGAAAACTGCTGCTTACCTCCTCCCCTGCCCAGCACAATGCATGCTTCTGAAGTGACCTCCAAGACTTCTGGTGCCAAAGACTCAACTTACTGCCCATCCCCAGTTCTAGAACATCCCATATGAGAATGGTCCCTGATCAGTCCTGTCTGAGAAGATTTTGCTTTCAGAAGAGGCACTGGATCTCAGAGGGGCTGCCTTGGGGAAGTGGGAGCTGAGGGGGAAGAGGCAAGGCTAGCCTGGGAGCTGTGGCTGAGAGGGGCCTGGGCTAAGGGGCACATCCACTGTGGTACCTGCTTCTGCTCCTTTAGTTGAGGGTGTCTTTCCCCAGAGGAGAGAAATGCAGATAGGGTGTTGATAGACCTCACAAGAAAGATCAAATCTTGTTTCAACCAAGGGGCTTCTTACCTGGTCACAGGTATGCAAAGCTGTCAGTAGCATAAGGGCGCCAGTACTAGGCATATATAGATCTCGAAACTTTGTCTTAATCAACTTTGATTTCAAAAACCTGGAAGCAAAGAAAGACGTTAAAACGCCAGAGGACACGCAGACTCAACACACTAGCTCAGGACTGGCTGTCCCTGTTGAACACTTCACTGGGTCATATGAGCTGGAAAACTGCAAAAACCAGTCCTTCTGTCTCAACAATTTCCCTCATTTTGGCAGGGAAGTCCTAGGTGAACTAAACTTTGGTGGAAATAAAGCACCTTGGTGAGGGAGTGGGGAAGAGAAAGAGGGAGAAGGCGGCCTAGAAGAGCCATGGGGAAGGACTGTCCCCATGCTCTCGTTCCTGGACTCCTTCAGCGAGCCTGACCCCTGCCCAGCTCACTGGCTTCCACCCACAACTGCAAAGTAACCAGAATGCTCGGGGCAGCAGTGACCTCAGCATACAGCCGAGAGCCAAGTGTCTCTACCCAAACCTTGGCTCAGGGTGCAGGTCCTGTGTCTGGGGTCTGCTATGAGGGTACACACGGTCCTAAGTGAGGCCTCAGTGTGGTGACCTTGGGCCCTGACCGCTGACCTGAGCCTGTGTCCTCTGCTGTGCCTGCTGGGCCAACCCAGCCTCCCCATCTACGTTGCCTTGAGGTACCAGCTTCCATGGGCTACAACAGGGTTTTTCAGTCCCAGCACTGCTGCCATTTGGGGCAGATTCTTCTCTGTGGCTGGGCTAGCTTATGACACACAGGATGTTGAGTAGCATCCCTGGCCTCTACTCACTATATTTTGTTGTTGTTAGGTGCCGTCGAGTTGATACCGACTCACAGCGACCCTATGCACAATAGAATGAAACACTGCCTGGTCCTAGGCCAACCTCACAATTGTTGCCACACTTGAGCCCATTGATGCTGCCACTTTGCCAATCCATCTCGCTGGGGGGTCTTCCTCTTTTTCTCTGACCCTCCACCTTCAACTCTACTTTGAGGAGGCAGCTCTTGAGAACTTCCGACCTGAGGGGCTCATTTTCCGGCACTGTATCTGACAGTGTTTCTCTGCTATTCATAAAGTTTTCAGTGACTAGAGATATTCGGAAGTAGTTCGTCACTCCTTCTTCCTAGTCTGTCTTCGTCTGGAAGCTCATCTGAAACCTGTCTACCATGGGTGACCCTGCTGGTATTTAAAATAACGGTGGCATAGCTTTCAGAATCACAGCAATTCACAAGCCACCACAGTACGAGAAACTGACAGACAAGAGGTATTTGGCTCCAAAGAAATCCACTGCTGTCGAGTTGGTTGTGACTCATGACAGCCCCATGTGGTAAACTGCTTCATAGGCCGTCATCTTAAGGGAAGCAGATCACCAGGACTTTCTTCTAAGGTACCACTGAGTAGGTTCAAACTCCCATTGGGCCACTCTGTCTCCAATACCCTGAGACTGTCCTACACCTTACAAATCTCCTTGTCTCCTGCCCATTCCTTCTCTGACAGATAAACACCTCCAGTTCCAGTAAGTCAGAAACTAAACAATAGAATGAAGTCTTTCAAACGGCCAATTCAGCACTGGACTCTCCTTACAGTTCCTGTACTAGGGCTCCTGATGGGCAGGGGGGATGAGGGAGTGGACTTCAGGGAGGAACTCTGTCCTCGCCCCCCCTGCCCCTCCCCCACCCCCAGTCCCCCACCATACCTCTCAGTCAGGTAGCGGATGAAGTCTGGGTGAAGCAGCTTGAATTTACTGGCAGAAACTTCTGGTCCAAAGTAGGTCTGGGGCCTAGGACCCACGAAAGAAGTGGACAGAGCGACCCAAGCTCACGTCATAAGTTGGCATGTGGGCCAGGGGCTGCATGGGGATGTGGCGGCGGCCAGATGGTTGTGGCCGGGGGTGGGTGTAGAAGCGGGAGAAGGGGGTGTAGAAGGTGGCCGGCAGCACGCTGGGGACTACGTGCGGCTTCCCGCTGACCAGCACATCCGTGGGCAGTGAATAGGAGAGGGAGGATGGAGGTGTGAACAGGGCTGGGGGGGTGGGGAAGGAGCAGCTGACCCGGGGGTGGTGGGGAGGTGGGGGGAGCAGAGGGAAGTAGAAGGAATCAGGGAGAGGGGGTGCCGGAGGGGGCGGGCAGGGAAAGGGGGAGGGGAAGCAGTGGTTTTGGGGGAGTGGTACTGTTGGGGGCTGGAAGAAGGGGGGTTCCTTCAAGAAGCGGGGCACATAGGGGGTGATGAAGGATGGGATTCTGCGAATGGGGCCAATGAAGGAGGCAGAGTCGGTGGGGGAGATGGACTTGGCCAGGGGTATGGTGGGGGTTTGGGAAGGGTTTCGAGAGATGGGCTTTAAACCCGACTGGGAGGGAGATTTGGAGGTGGGTGGAGTGGGACCCTGGGCCGGCCCTCGGGGCACATGTTGGACGTGTGGACTGGGGGTCAGGGAGGAAGCCCGCGAGGAAGGCTGGGAGGCTGAGGGGGTGGGCGGGTGAGAAGGTTGTCGGGAAGAGGAGCCTCCTCGGGTGGGGGATGGGGAGGGGGACGGGGATTGGGCTAGGCCCCCTGAGCTGGAGCGCTGTTGGGTGGGGGTGGTGATGATGTTGTTGATGTTGTTGATGTTGTTGGAACGGGACTGGGAGGGGGACTGGATCGGGGACGGACCGGGGGTGTGGGATGGGGAGCTCATTGGTGTTGGGAAGGCTTCTTGTCCACCCACTGACTCTGAGGGAGTTCCCCCTAAGAGCCCTGTCTGCCTGTGTCACAAAGCCCCTCTCCTCACAGGGAGTAATTGTTAGGTAATCGTCAGACTGCTCTTTGGGGGTGAGCCTGGCAGCCGGGGCAGACCTCGGGTTTGGAAGAGCTGGATGAGGCCTGCCAGGCAGGCAGGTGGGAGAAGACAAAGTACCCTTTGTTCCCACGTGCAGGACCAAGCCTAGGGGACCTTTGGACACTAGCACCCGCCCCTTCTCTTAGCTTCGTGAAACAGTGTACCCCTGCCACAGCTGTGGGACCACCCTATGAGCCTGTTCCCAGCAGCTGAGGGGGCCGCTGGACACTGAGACAGGGCCTGAGCAGAGGAGCCTGACCCACTATTCAGCAGTAACACTGAGACCACCACCCCAGGAAGGTTACTGGGGCCCAGAGATTAACAGTCCCAAGCCCCCAAACCCCACTTCCAGAGCCCACAGAGTCAATTCCCAGTTATAATAGACCTATAGGACAGATTAGAATTGCTCTCTAAAATTTCCAAGATTATAAATCTTTATGGAAGCAGCTTGCCTCATCTTTCTCCCTTGGAGCAGTTGGTGGATTTGAACTGCCAACGTTGTGATTAGCAGCCCACAGAATCATCACAGCTCTAGACTCAGTAGCATTCCCAACGCTCTGTCATGTTCCTCTCAGAGATTTTGCCACCTGCCTCCAGAAGGCCCTTGGGACTGTGAACTGTCCCTGCAGTCTTCACCTACTGTTTCCACACCTCACAGGCCCTGGGCGCAAAGGAGGAACCACAACATCATAGCATCCCAACCCTCTTTAGCTCCTCACCTGTCCCCTTTATCAAAGCCCTTGGGGACACGCACCCCCAGAATGGCCGACCTCAGCATCAGATAGTCGCGGAGGCCTGAGGGAATGAAGATATAGCGCAGATCCTGTGAGGGAAAGACAGACACTGAGCACCAATGATGACAAGACAGATTTGAACTCAAAGTGGACGAGCCTCCCTCTTCCCTTCTCCACTACCTGGTCTGACCAGAGATTGTCCATTTCCTGGAGGACTGTGGTTGTAAAACATTCTCACAATCCTTTGATACTCCTTCCTATAAGGGGTGAAGCCTAATGACCAACCTTTGTGCACAAACTGGAAAAAGTGGAAGAGATGGTGTGGGGGTCTGGGGACCAGGCCACTCACTGATGACCCCAGCCCTGTGGCTTCCTTGTACTCTCTTGGGGTTACTCGCTCTGCTGCCCTGTGAAAAGCTGCCTTTTGTATCCTGTGGACACACTGTCTTGACTCCAGTTCCAACAGAGCCTTCATATGAAGACAGCCCTTGCCAGTCCTGACCACCTGAGAGACCCTAGCCCAAATCCCCCATGTTGTTAAGTGCCGTTGAGTCGGTTCTGACCCATAGCTACTCTGTATAGGGTTTCTGCTGAGCTGCTGGTGAGCTCGAACTACAAACCTTGAGATTCAAACTGACTTTGCAATCCAGTGCATTAACCCACAGCGCCACACCAGGACTCCTCATGTTGTTGTTGTTAAGTGCCGTCAAGTCATTTCCGACCCATAGCGACCCTGGATAGGGTTTCCAAGGAGCAGCTGGTGACCTTGCAGTTCAAATGGCTTTGCAGTCTAGCGCATTAACCCACAGCTCCATACCAGGGCTCCTCATAGCTGCTCTCAAATTCCGCACCCACAGGAACTGTGAGCTAGTTAAGTGTGTGTTGTTTAAAACCTTGACGTAGTGGGGAAATTTGTTAGGTAGCATTGGCTAACTCATGCAAGTACTGTAGCCTCACCTGAAATAAAGCTAAGAGAGGTTCTCTGGTGGGGAATTGGTGGCAGAGGCACTATGTCTGTGACACCCCTGAATTCCATAGTTAGAGAAGCAACACTCAGTTTGGATCCATCCAGTGCCACAGAGCCCTGGTGTGGCGCTGTGTGGGCTAATGCGTCAGACTGCAAAGTCGTTTGATCTGCAAGGTCGGTGGTTCAAGCTCACCAATTGTTCCTTGGAAACCCTATACAGGGTCACTATGGGTTAGAATTGACTCGATGGCACTTAACAACAACAACAACAGTGCCATAGAAGCCCTTGTCCTGGGCGCTTCCTAACCCTTCTTGTGGTACTTAAAGGACTCGAAGGGAAACATGGTATGATGTTGACTAGTTACAAGAAGCTGGTGGCCAGCAAGAGATTCAAATCCTGGTCCTCCTACTTACTAGTGTGACCTTGGGCAGGCTTCTCAACCTCTCTGGACCCCAGTTTCTGAGTAATAAAACTTTCACAGAACTATTATGAAAACGCAAGAAGTCATACCTTCTTCTAGTCGGGAACAACCGAGATCTGACATTAAGGGGGGTCTGGGTTCAAAGTCTAGCTATGTGACCTTGGGCACATTCGGGGATCTCTCAGAGCCCTAGAACTTAAGTCATAAAAGGACCACAGTTTCTCATCTGTCTCTTGGGTCACAGGCTCTGGGGAAAGTTAGCTGTCATCCACAACTCTAGGACCTCAACTTGGGGCTGTTATGACAGTTGAGTGTGTGCCAAGGATAATTCTGGGAAGAGTTGCTGTTGTTATGTGCCGTGGAGTCGGTTCTGACTCATAGCGACCCTGTACAGGGTTTCCGAGGCTGTAAATCTTTACAGGAGCAGAAAGTCTCAACTTTCTCCCGCGGAGCAGCTGGTAGTTTCGAACTGCTGACCTTGCGGTTCGCAGCCCGATTCGTAACCACTATGCTACCAGAGCTCCTCCTGGGAAGAGTGGGTACTCAGTAAATACTATTCCCCCTGCGAGGAACAACAGGTTGGTTTCACCAAAGAGGGTGGGCAGTCTGGGCTTGAATCCTGCCTGATCCTTTGCTGGCCTTGTGAGGTTGGACATCAGCTCCTCACCTGTAGAAGGGGGTTGACAGGCTGTGTTTAAAGTGCCCAGCACATAGAGCACCCCCGGGTCCAAAGGAGTCCTGTATCTCCCTGACCAAGCCCTCCTTCCCTCAGCTGGCTCCATCACCTATACCCAAGATCTTGGCACCACTCTCCATCCGTAGGCCCAGGTTCATGTCCCCTGTGGTCCACCCGTGGAGAAGGTTCCAGGAACAAAGGTCCATCAGAGGCCTTACCTTTTTTTGTGGCACGGAGGTGAAGCCCAGATTTCTGTAGGAGATGAGGGAGTTCTTCATTGTGTTCACAGTGAAACCATAGAATGAAGTCTTGGTGCCCACGTCATCCTCAAAGCCTTTGATCACAGCACCATTGAGTCTGGTAGAAAGAGAGGCCCACCAGTGTCTGTGGTAAACCCGTCTGTTTGTCCTTCCAGCCCCATAGCTCCCTCATGCCTATCCACTCCCAACTGCCCTGGCAACACCAGCTGTCTGCAACCATCTTCAGATCTCAAGGACTCCCTATCAGTGGCTAAATACGGCCCTGGCTGCTCCTCGGCTGTGTTACCACAGTGTGCTGTTGGCATTTTCCTTTGTCCATGCCTGTCCATCCTACCAAGCTAGTTCTGACAACAGTCAGTGCTGCCCAGGGTTCCGACTTTCAGAAATGTTCTCTCCACCTGACTTTTCTCTCCTGTCCCCTCCTGGTCCCTGGCCTACATACCTGAACACATAATCATGGGCATCGATGTTCAGACCCTGGCGGGAACCATTCAGAATCCCTCCGTTACCCACCACAGCACACCGAATGCAGTCTGAATGTGGTTCTCTGGAGGTCCCTAACAGCTCCCCACTGTCTGAGTCGTTCAGAAGGTTCAGGGTGGAGGCAATGTCTGTAGGTGCAGGACAACGGGGTACAAGGAAGGGGTCAGAAGGGTCATCTGGAAGCTCCCAAAGATGACCTGGATGAGGTAGGTGTTCCACCTCACCTGAGGCCTGAGCCGATGCCTCTCAGTGCACAGAGATGGAGGGAGAGGAAGGTGGAGGAGGAAACACTTGACTGGACCCTCTTTGTCCTCCAGAACTCAGAATAAAGAGTCCTCCCAAGGCTGTGCACATTCCCAAAGGAAAGAAGCTGAGGAATGTGGTGGGGTGGGGCAGGGGCTCTGGACAGTGAAGTGGGTGGTTTCCACAGAAGCACAATGAGCCAGGCTGTGGGAGGTCCCCATGGCCTCTGTCCTCAGCTGCTTTTGGACACTGGTGCCAAAGAGGTCTCAAGATTGTGTGAGTCACTCCGAGGGGGCAGCCCTCTCACCAAGCCCCTCAGAGTCTGAGGTAAAGTGGGAGTGATACACAGCCCCAGTCAAGCCATCTGAGAGGAAAGCAGGGACAGGGAGGTCCTTGTTATGGGTGTTGTGAGGGAAAGCACTCTGCCTTGGCCAAGAGCAGGCGGTGGGATCAGCTGAGGAGGAAGGGTAGTGTGTGGTTACCTTGATGGGGGAGCCCCTGCCAGCCATAGGGGGCTTTGTGTTGGCTCAGGCTGTCCCAGAGCTCCTGGGTGAAGGAGTGCCCCCCCAGTAGCACTGGAACGGAGAAATTAAACAGCTTCTGGAAATGGGGGTGTCGCTGAATGCTAAAGAAAAGTGGGCATCGGGATAGCCGCCTCTGTAGGTGAGAGGATGAAAAGTTCAGTTAGGTGGGGGTAAAGGCAGGTGGGGAGTCCAGAGACCCCTAGGAGAGTTGGAAGGGAGACATAGGTTGACCTACCCCCACCAAATTTGGCCACCCCCGGATTTGTGAGGAGAGCTAGCCTGTGGTCCAGCAGTCAGAGAACTTTCTAGATTTACCCTCCCCAGCCCTTCCCCCAGGTCTCATGGTTCTGGCCTTCATAATCCTTCACCTTACTCCTGGAGAAACTTTGGGGTGTTTCCCAAAAAAGGAATATGATCCTTCTGCCTTTCCGTGGAAGGGGTCTGAGTCCGTCTGTATGATGTGGGTGTCAAAAGGCCACTGAGGAGCTTTAAGACAGCCTTTCTCCTGGAGGAGAAGCCCTGGTGGCGTAGTGGGTTAAGCTCTGAGCTGCTAACCATAAAGTCAGCATTCGACCCCACCAACCTCTGCCAGGCAGAAAGCTGAGGCTGCTCCCATAAAGATTTACAGTGTTGAAGCCCAAAGGGGAGGCTCTGTTCTGTCCTATAGGGATGCTATGAGTAGAAGGATTGTCTGGGAATCCCACACAGCCTGGGCCTGGGTCGGGATTTAGTCACCCAGGGCTTTGAACCGGTGAGTTAGGAACTCCTTCTGAGAATCTGCATTTCCACCGGAGGTGTCCTGCAGGATAAACACTGCTCTGCTAACCACAAGATCAGAAGTTGAGACTCACCAGAAAGATGAGGTCTTCTGCTTCTGTAAATATTTGTTGTTAAATGCAGTCAGTGACCCAGGATAGGGTTTCTGAGGAGTGGCTGATAGATTTCAGCCACCGACCTTGGGGTCAGCAGTCCAATGCTTAATGTACACCAGGATTTACAGCCTCAAAAAACCCCATCACTATGAGTCGGCAGTGAGTGAGATCCTAGGTAGACAGAATCAGAATTTCATTTTAATGAGATGATAAGAATCCCTTGTGGGTCTATAAGAAATCCCCTGGGGACCTTGTTAAACCATCAATCCTGGTTCTGTCTATCTGGGGTGGAGAGGCAAATTCTCAACAGAGGGTCAAACCTGGACCGAACCGGTTCAAAGTCCTACCAACACTGAAAGGGCCTTTTGTGAAGCCCTTGGTTTCATCAAAGAACAAGGCAAGAAAAAGCTGCAATAATTTCTTCTCTCAAGTGACACTTCTCTCAAGCACCGTCAAGACAGTCCCAACTCAGAACTAAACACTGTCTGGTCCTGCTGCTGCATCCTCACAACTGTTGGAGCCTCTTGCTGCTGCTATGTTCAATGATCTCATTGAGGGTCTTCTTTTTTTATTCCCCCACATGGTGGTGGTAGTGGTAATGTGCCGTGGAGTCGGTTCTGACCCATAGCGACCCTGTACAGGGTGTCCAAGGCTGTCAATCTTTACGGGAGCAGAAAACCTCATCTTTCTCCCATGGAACAGCTGGTAGTTTCGAACTGCTGACCCTGAGGTTAGCAGCCTGATTCATAACCACTATGATGATATGTTCTTGCTGTTAAGTGCCGTCGATTCGATTCCGACCCATAGCGATCCTGTGTAGGGTTTCCAAGGAGCAGCTGGTGAGCTTGAACCGTCGACCTTGCAGTTCAAACGGCTTTGCAGTCTGGCGCATTAACCCAGAGTGCCACACCAGGACTCCTGGTGATATATAGGAGTGCCTAAAAATGTCCTCACTGTGCAAAACTGTGCAGTCAAAAACTCAGGGCTTGTGTGGGAAATCAGAAACTATGTCATTGACCCATAAAACCATAGATGGGAACCTACAGGTAGCATAGTTAGTAAATGGTTAAGAAATCTATAAATGCTACACAACGGAAGGCACTTTACCTTGAAAAAGACCCAAGGTTTGCTGGTGGAAGTAGGCGTCGGAAGGGTAGCAGCCCATGAGTTATTAGGATGTGGTAGAAGGAGGGTAGTCTGAAATCTGATGCTGAATTGTAATACTAGCTACGGATGGGTGAGGCCACAGCACATGCAGCGTGTGTGTATGTATGTGTGTGTGTGTGTCCATCCCACAATTTTACAAGAATATTCTTGTTTGCTCGTCTCCTCTTTCTTCCTCTCCCCTGAATCGAGGATGCTCAAAGTGGCTGCATTGGAGTGAGTAACCACTGTACCTTTCTTGCCTCGGAATTCAACGGGTTGGATCTGAAGAATGCCCTGGATGATGCGGTGTCCCTGCAGGAGAAGACAGACATAAAGCCAGAACCTGACTTGGCCCTGTCAGGGGGTCTCACCTGCCCTTTGAGATTTCCTGGACTGATCTCTTGGTTCTGAGGGTTGACAAAGTCCACCCATCAGGATACAAAGGTGTCTGTTACCTGGGTCCTCTACTTTTGTGCTCTGAGATTCACTCAGGTCTCTCTCTTTAAGTACACAAAATAGTAGACTCCTTGCTACATCCTGCCCTGAAAACAAATCCTTTAGCACGTGGCAGAAATGGGGGGTTCATAGAAGTAGTGGAATTGCCTACGAGGAATTGTGACCGTCTGAGGGGGTCTCCGGGCCCTCTTCCACTTGGGGTGGTTTGCTCCTGTGGGCTGGATCATGGGGCAGGGCGTGACTTGGTATCCTGACTCGACAGCTTGCCAACTGTATGATCTCAGGCAAGTTACTTCACCTTTCAGAACCTCAATCTCTTTATCTGTGCAGCAGAGGTAATGGTAAGGAGTGAGCTCATCCCTGGACGAGGTTAGGAAGAAGTGATGTTATCTCCTATAAAAGCACCTTCTCAATGTCAGCCATGGTTACTCACAGGAGGCAGGGAAGGATGTACAATGAAAAGGGTTACAACGGAACTCGACAGACCTGTGTGTTTTCCTGGATCTCCCACGTTTTCCACCTTTAACGTCTCTATCACCTTCCCTTAGTGGAAAACGGTTGCATGTTGCTTCTCTAGCAGGTTTCCACCTTATGAGGGTCCTGACTTCCTCAGGCTTTATTATACCTTGTGTCAGGAATTACCATGACATAAATGCCCCTTCCGGACCGAGGTTATGGGATTAATGTTCCTGCCCTTCCTCCTCCCCACAGTCCTACAATCAGGGTAGAGGGCAAGCAGAAAGGGAGGAACAGGGGTCCTCATCTATTCAAAAGAGTGGTCCGGCTTCTTCTCCCAGACCCTTCCCAGTCCCCAGCATCCACAAGGGAGCAGCAGGAGGAGAATTCTGGAATGTCCATTTCAAGGGAAGCAAAGGTTTCCAGATGAGGGACAAGGAGGTCTGGGGTCTTCCTACCAGGTTTCCAGTAAGACCTTGGAGGTGCAGGCCAGAAAGAGCAGGGCAGAACTAC
The DNA here is from genome assembly GCF_000296735.1 of Chrysochloris asiatica. Taxonomy (NCBI): domain Eukaryota; kingdom Metazoa; phylum Chordata; class Mammalia; order Afrosoricida; family Chrysochloridae; genus Chrysochloris; species Chrysochloris asiatica. The sequence continues at coordinate 6,023,682 of NW_006408650.1, read as the reverse complement.
TCCCCACAGACTGGCTGCCTTATATGTACCCACATAACCCCGAGATCCTCCCCACCAGCACAGTATGACCCCTCTGCAGAGGAGCCAGGGAGCCCTGATGGCACAGTGGTTAAAGCACTTGACTGCTAACTGAGAGGTTGGTGGTTCAAACCCACCAGCTGTTCGAGGGAGAAAAATGTGGGCATTTGCTTCTGTAAATATTGACGGTCTTGGAAAGCCTAGGGAGCAGTTCTAATCTGTCCTGTAGCGTTGAGTCAGCTATGAGTTGGAATTTACAAGGGCAGTGAGTTTTGGGGACTGTCCCTTGAAACTTGATTTCATTGTATCCTCAGTCTCAGGGAGGCTTTGAGATCTCTCTCCTGTCCCTCAAAGAAGTCTCATCAGCCTGGAGGTGGACAACAGAGTGCACTTTTCATAAAACTAAATTCACTTAAGCTAGGTCATAAGAGGGTCACTATGAGTCAGAACCAATTCCACGGCACTTAACAACAACAACAACAACAAGGTCATAAAATGGAATGAAAAGATCATGGGACTTTTGCAACAGTTTTTTTAAGCCCTCTTGTATTCGTAGTAATTTCTTTGGCTTTGAAATATCCTTTCTTTTATGAAATCATGCTTGAAATCGATAGCAACTAGTAGTCCTGTATCTATCCTGGTCTCCTTTCCTTTTCTTAATTTGACAAGTCTGGAAATCCCTGTGTTTGAGCCATTAAGTCACGAGTAAATCCCCAGACTGGATTCCACTCTAATTTGCAACGAAGAGCCCTGTCCTTAGACTTTGAGACTCCGTGAACTTTGTCTCCACAACTCTAAGCTCCCTTCTTCCTGAACTCACATTGTAGCCAGGCAACTGGTCCAAAGTTCCTAGCTCTGGATGGTCACACAGTGGAGAATGCTATTCCCTCCTACCCTGCTCTCCACGGAGGCTAAGCCCTGATTTGCAACCATGCAAGTATCACCAAGAGATAAGGAAACAGGTAGATACTGGATTTTTTTAAAGATGAAGGATTTTCCAAAGCTTTGTTGAGGTAGAGTGGATGTACAGTAAACCTCTTTTAAAGTTGTACTAAAATGTTGAAACCCTGCTTAGGGTTGCTATGGGTCGGAACCGACTCGATGGCACTTAACAACAACAACAACAAATGTTTTTTAAAGGATAAGCATCGGCCTGCTAGCCATAAGGTTGGCCATTTGACTCACAAGCTTCTCTGCCAGGGAAAGATGAGGCTTTCTGTTCCTGCAAAGATTTACAGAGTCACTGTGAGTTGGAACAGATTCAATGGCCTTTACCAACAATTGTCCCCTTTATTCTTTGTCTAAGACAATGTCAAAAAGTCTTCACATATTAACCACCCTAGTTTTTTCAACCTCTGCTGAAAAACCTCTGTTTTTCCAAATATCTGAACAGTCTAAATTTCCACTAAGTTGGCCTTAGTGTGTAGACACAGAATTTACGTGTCATTGAGTCTCAGTCACAAAATTGGGTGCATTAAGGCTGTTACATCAAAGGGGAGAAGTGGCCTGACCTCTTATTAATTCACTGGGCTGAAAATATGGGTCTTGGTGATTTCCAAATGTTCAGCCATCAGTTGGTCCTCATATAAGTGGGCAACTCCTCTTTGAGTCTCCAGTAGCCAAATTAAACAGCAAACTAGCAGAATTTTGGAAGGAGAGGCTGAGCCAGAGGCACCAAAGAAAGAAGACAGACTGGTTGGTGAATGGTATCCCAGCCAGCCATCGCTAGCTCATCCCGTGAACCTTTGCAGGCAGATCTGGACACAGATGGTGGCCTGGCAGCACACATTCACGTTGGGCACTGACCACTGTAAAAATGTACTTCCTTCCTGTTTCCCACTGTCCCCTGGTGACTTTAAGTGTGGCCAACCCCCACCCCATTCACCCCTGTGCAGCCCCATGCTGTCTGGGAATTCAGAGCCTGGAGGTTGTGACCAAGCCAGAGTAAGGTGGGTGCCAACCCCCGCTGCCCTGGTGCCTGGACTCATAAACACTTAGTGTTTTTAAACATCTTTACAAATAATTGATAAGGATCCTCTTTCTTAATACACCAACCCTTCTCATTATGCAACTTCTGATTCCAAAGAAAGTTAGCTGGAACACCCTTTGGTCTAAGAGTAACTCAATCATATTGCAACTCCGTGTCCAAACTTGGAACTGGTTTCCTGAGACAGTATATTATGTTTGTTTTCATATCCTTATACCTGGAACAAGGTAGGTCAGGCACCAACAGGGTTATGAAGAGGTGGGTGATGGCATGGGGCCAAGGACTTTCCCAAGCTTCCCAGAAAGCAAGCTAAATGCATCTGAGGCTTCTTCAGTAACTGGAACCGTCCCTTGCCAAAGGCAAGCTCTCAGGTTTCTCCTTGTGGGGTGCAGATGAAAGGAAGGCGCCCAGGGTAAGCAAAGGAGGGGCAGGAGTGGGGCTTGGATGGAGCCCAGGATCAGCCCCACTTCCTTCTAGGGAATCTGCCCTGTTTATCTTCAACAGAAGTAAAGCGCTCCAGAGAAGGCTAGAAACCAGAAAGATGGAAGGAAGGCACGCTTGGCTTAGCGTCCCAACGGGGCAAGGTTGAAAGCTGGGAGAATTGGGTCCCTATTTTAAAGAGTAGAGTCTAGAAATGTGACGTTGCCAAGTATGGGTTCCCATCACACACACTGGACTCACTCACGTGACCTAGCCCAAATTGGACAATAGAAAGTGCTTCTAGGGCGTGAGGCCACCGTGAACAGCTACTAGGGCGGCTGGCAGGAGCGAAATACAACAAGGGCCCTCGGTCAGGGCTGCTCCAGAGGGGTTGGCACGGAGGGCGCACCGAAGGCAGCAAGCGACCCGCGAGTCCCAGGTTAGGCGTTCTACTGACCCCGCGCCCGCCCCGTCGGCTCCCACGTCGCCGCCCTACCTGCCTCGGGCCTGGGGTGCGGGGTGAGGCCCCAGCGCCCCGGAGAAGAATGCGAAGATTAATCCCGCGCTGGCGGCGGCCAGCAGCAGCCAGAGACGCGCGCCGCGCGGGAGCCCCATGCAGCCCTGGCTACTTGTCCACCCGTCCGTCGCTCGGGCTGAGGGAGGTGCCCGAGGTGCCGCCGGCTCCGCTGCCCGCCGGGGCCACAGGGAGGTGTCACCCCGCCCGCCCGGCCCGCCCCCGTCCCCGTCCCCGCGGCGCCTCCTGAACCGACCGCTCCCTGGAGGATGAGACGTGGGGCGCAGGGGGCACTGTGCGCTCCGCGCCCCGCTTCTGTTCCCGGGGGTGCACTCGTCTCCGAAGGACCAGGATGCCGGCGGGCAGGATGCGGGTCACGTCACTAAGACAGCTGGAGAGGGCCAACAGGGTGAAGACAAAATCCGACGACCACCCTGAGAAATGTTGTGGAGGCCCACCCATGAGGCGCGGGATGCCGACACTGCGTTCTTCTCTGGCGCGGGTTCTGACGTTCCTTTTTTTGACAAAGGGGTCCAGCCTGGGGCCCCCGACCACTGGGGAAGAGCTGGGGAACTCCTGAGGCTGGATCCTTCAGCACATAGTGGGGCAGGGGTTTGGCAGCGGTAGGAGGGCCCAGGGTGGGAGTCCAGGGCCTTCCGTCTCAAAAACCAGTGAAGCACCCCAGACTCTAGCTGTCAACAGTCCACACGAAGGAGGGGCCTGCCTGGCCACCTGCTCTCAGCTCTCAACTGTTGTTTCTGGGTTGTGGGTGGGTAAAGGCTGCCTGAACAGCCTTGGCGCCTGAGCTCCGGAGACGCATCATCAGGCCCCCGTTGGTTCTTCTACCTCCTCAGTAGCTGGTGAGCAGGGTCAAGAAGGGCATTCCACATAGACCCCCTTGACCTGAGGATGGCTCCTCAGGGAAGCTCACCTTGTCTTCTGCTACCAGGCATCACTATCAGTTGCTAGCAGACTCTGATTCGTGGCAATGTCATGAGTGTTAGAATAGAACTGTGCACCCTAGTTTTCCAAGGCTGACTTTTGGGGGTGTTTCTTCTGAGGTGCTTGAACCTCTAACCTTTCACTTAATGGCAGAATGTAATATCGTTTGCACCCCTGGGGGTTCTTGCTGATGGATGCTGCTTAAGGAGGCCTGGTGGCACAGTGATTAAGCATTGGACTGCTAACTGAAAACTCTATGGATTTGAACCCACCAGCTGCTCCAAGGGAGAAAGGTGCCATCTGTTTCTGTTAAGATTGTTGTTGTTAAGTGCAGTTGTGTCGATTCTGACTCATAACATCCCTGGATAGGGTTTCCAAGGAGCTACGGTGGATTTGAATCCCTGACCTTGTGGTTAGCAGTCCAGTGCTTATCCTACAGTGTCATACCAGGACTCTGAAAAAGATTACATATAACCTTGGATACGCTATGCATCAGTTCTACTCTGTCCCCAGGGTCACTTTAGTTTGGGTTTGGGTATTGTTTACAATTTATGATTTTAAGTCTTTCAATTTCAACAATGATTTTCAGTCACTAAAACCTTTGCGGATGCTATTTAGCTCTTGCTCTGCACCTTCTCCTCAGTAGTTAAAATCTCAGAACCTCCCCCTCAGCCCCCAGATTCCACTTCTGCCCCTCACATTCAGTAAATTACTTGCTATCTACCTCACAGAAAAAAAGAACCATTGTTGTTAGGGCAATTGTCAAGTTGGTTCAGACTCATAGCGACCGACCGTCTGCACAACAGAACGATCCACTGCCTGGTCCTGCTCATACGAACTGTTGCTACATATGAACTCATTGTTGATGCCACGTCTATCCATCTCACTGAGGGCCTTCCTCTTTGTTGTTGATCCTCCACGTTTCCTTTTCCAGGAATGGGTCCCTCCTGACAATATGCAAAAAGTAGGCAAGATGAAGTCTGGCCATCCTGGCTTCTAAGGAGCATTCTGGCTGTACTTCTTCCGATAGATTTTCTTGTTCTTCTAGCAGCCCATGGAGCTTTTACTATTCTTCTCCAACACCATAGTTCAAAAGCATTGATTCTTCGACGTTCTTCCTTATTCCTTGTTCAACTTTCATATGCATTTTATCGAAAATAACATGGCATGGGTCAGGCACACCTTAGTCCCCAAACTGAGAGTTTTGCTCTTTAAACTTTTAAAGAGACCTGGTGCAGCAGATTTGCCTAATGCAATACGTCATTTGATTTCTTCTGTCTCATGGGGGAAAAAGAGAATTATTAGCTATTATTAAATTCTTTAACTTTCCATCTTTAAACCTACACACACCTCTACCCACCTGGACTCCAACCTGAAGGGGGTGCTCTCCTTCTGAGCTGGAGTTCATCCCCCACCTGCATTAATGATGTGGGTCCAGGGACAGATTGCTGTTTACTGGGTAATCTGACGCTGGGTGTGTCCACCTCCAACACCTTGAATTGTGATAATCCTGTTGTGGATTAAATTGTTGTTGTTGTTGTTAAGTACCATTGCATCAACCCTTAGTGACCCTGTATAGGGTTTCTGAGGAGCAGTTGATGAGCTTGAAATGCTAACCTTGCAGTTCAAACTGACTTTACAGTCCAGCGCATTAACCCACAGTACCACGCTGGATTAAATTTTGCATCCCCCAAAATGTGTGTCAACTTGGGTAGGTCATGATTCTTGGTGCTGTGCAATTATTCTTCATTTGGTGACTTGATGGATTATCCTGCATGTTGTCAACCCTAACCTTTGTGATGCTAATGGGGTCCTGGTGTATGATAAGGTCAGTGGTCCAAATCCACTAGCTGCTATGCTATACAGGGTCACTAGGAGTCAGAACCAACTTGATGGCACTCAACACCTAACAACAACATGATGTTAATGAGGCAGGATTATGCTAATGAAGCAGGGTGCATAATGAGCTCTATTGGTTTGGGTTGCATCTTGAGTAAATCTCTTTTGAGATATAAAAATGATTAAACAAGTAAGCAGGGATCAGAGGGACCACCTACCACCAAGACAGAAGAGTTGGGAGCAGACTTGCAGTTTTGGACCCTGGGTCCCTTTGCTGAGAAATTCCTAGACCCAAGGGAAGATTATGCCGGGGACTTTGCCCCAACAGTGAGGAAGCATTTTTCTGTAGCTGGTGCATGGAATTGGGACTTCTAGCCTTTCAAATGTTTTGATCAATAAGTAACAGTATTATACATGGAGAACAGATTGAAGTGGTCAAAAACTTCATTTTGCTTGGATCAACCATCAACACTCATGGAAACAGCAGTCAAGAAATCAAATGACACATGGCATTAGGCAAATCTGCTGCACAAGACCTTTTTAAAGTGTTCAAGAGCAAAGATGTCAGTTTGAGGACTAAGGTGCACCTGACCCAAACTATGGTATGTTCAATAACCTTACATGCATGTGATCCCTCAAGATCAGCAGTTCAGACCCACCAGCTGCTCCTCAGAAACCCTATACAGGGTCACTATAAGTTGGAACTCAACAGCACTTAACAATAATAGCAATCAACTTTTTCAGTCTGAAACTGATTAAACATAGAATCAAGATGTATTGATCATTACTGGTGATTGGAATGCAAAGGTTGGAAACAAAAAGGAGGAATCAGTAATCGGAATATATGGGTTTGGTGATAGAAATGATGCTAGAGATCGAATGATAGAATTTTGTAAGACCAATGAATTATTTATTGTAAATACCTTCTCTAAACAGTCTAAGAGGAGTCCTGGTGTGGCACTGTGAGTTACTGCACTGGATTGCAAAGTCAGTTTTGAACTGTAAAGTTGGTAGTTCAAGCTCACCAGCTGCTCCTTGGAAACCCTATACAAGTCACTATGGGTTGGAACCGACTCAATGGCACTTAACAACAACAACAACAGTATTCATAGACCTCATTAGATGGAATATATAGAAATAAAATTGACTCTATCTGCGAGACGAGACTGTGGAAAAGTTCAATATCATTAGCCAAAATAAGACGAGGGCAGACTGTAGAACAGACCATCAATTGTTCAGATGTAAGTTCAGGTTGAAGCTGAAGGAAATTAAAACAAGCCTTCAAATGCCCTCCCTCACCACTTCTATTCAATATTGTGCTGGAAGTCTTAGCAAGAGCTATACGGAAAGACGGGGAAATTAAAGGCATCCAAACTGGCAAAGAGGTAGCAAAACTCTCCCTATTTGCAGATGATATGATCCTATATGTAGGAAAACCCCAAAGACTCAGTAAAAA
>NW_006408650.1:6011405-6014463 GCF_000296735.1 Chrysochloris asiatica | reverse complement strand
GTCTTCTGCCTATAACTGACTGGAATACCTAAGATGGGGCTACAGCATACCCAGTGAACGAGGCTTCCTGCAGAGCCTTTGCAATACATAAAACTATAGGTACAAACTTGAACCACATCCAGATCTCCAGAGATGAGAAATATCCACTTGAAAGGATGAGCAGACCAGCCTGGAGTGGCTAGAAGAACAGAAGATACTTCTTGAATGAAAAACCTACAGGAAAAATACAAAACAATAGAGGCAGATGGACTGTTACTACAAGAATAAACAAATCGCTTCCCTAGGAAACATCAAGGCAAGTGGTCGGGTCCCTTCAGGGCAAACCCCCTTCCAAGACTAAGACTCAACAGAAATACGTGCCTTGATTGGTGACCACACACATCACCGATAGGGGGAAGTGGGGTAAAAGCAGCAATGAAGTGGCAAGCTAAGCCTTACAATGTTCAGTGGGCTTCTGTGGACCCAGTTGGGGACTTGGTTGGCAAGCAGTGTGAGGAGACCTGGGACTCCTGGGCCCAGAGTCAGTGGCATGGCCACGGAGGACTTGAGTGGAGAGTGGAGCTACTGGCTGATGGGAAGAGAGGGCATGTGCACAAGAACACCCACACTTGCAGATGGTACCCACGTGACCTGGACTGGATGATTGGATGATCAGAGCTCAACCAGGAGAAGAAAAAAGAGGGGAAAAAAAAAAAAAGATTGAGCTGACACAATCTGATGAACTTGACCTATACCTACAAATGTAGTGTCTCAAAAGAAGCAACAAATCCTTACAGCAAGAAACATTCCACCCCCTCCATGCACAGAGTAGACAGAGATGGGCAACTTGGACATTAGATATCCAAATGGGGAGGAGGGGACTACAAAGGCAAGAAGTGACTGGCTTACAAGCTTTCAAGAGGGAACCTAGAGCTAGGGGCCATGGAGAAAGGGAGAATCACCAGTGAGTACTATCCAATCTGTCTAGGGGGAGCTGATGAAATGAAATACAGATGGGTAACTCGTGATACTGTAGTGAATAATGGTTATCGGGACTGATTATGAGGGTTGGAAATGCAGAGGTGGACGTTTTGTAACAAGGAAGGAAGTGATTATTTCTCCAGTCTAGGTGCGGAGGTCTCTAAGACCATTAACAGAGAAAAGCCGAGAGCGGACCCGATCTAGAGAAGCAGAGATGCCTGGGATGGAGACAGAGACGATGACGTGGAGTGATAAAGCGGCTGGGGACTTTGGATCCAGAGAGGGAGAGGGACTGGGGGCCGAAGACTGGAGCGGGGGGAGGGGGAAGCGTAGGGGGCAGGTTTCTGGGATATGCCCTTTGGTCAGTGGATGACGCATGGAGGGGATTGGAACCATGGCAATGAAATGATATATGATGGAATGAATGTAAAACTAAAGTTCTCTCATGTAAACTATCATATAATTCACAATAAAGCATTTTAAAAAAACAAAAAACAAGCCTTCAAATGCCAATATATGACCTTCAGCATTATTGTTGTTGTTAAATGCTGTTGAGTCTGTTCCAACACATAGCGATCCTCTAGAGGGTTTCCAAGGAACCACTGGTGAACTTGAACCATGAACCTTGCAGTTCAAACTGACTTTGCAGTCTAGCAAGGTTCATGGTTCCGCTGTATTTTCTCCTTCAGTGGGTGGCAGTTTTCTCAGCTACCTCTCCTGAAGTCAGCCTTCATACCTACTGTAACCGTTAGGGTTCTGTGTCAACTTGACTGGGCCAGGATTTCCAGAAGTTTAGCGGTTGCGATGTGCTTATTCCCATGGTGATGGGATCTAATGCGGGCATAGTTAACTCTGTGATGAATGGCTATGAGCAGCCAATCAATGAAAAGGATGTTTCCTTGGGGGTGTGACCTACTTCTAATATAATTTTTTTCTAATATAAATGCTCTCCCTTCTATTGGGGACCCAGGACTCTACAATTGCAAGCCATTTACTTGACAATAAAAGTCTCTTTAAATATATGCATATATATGTTTCACTGGTTTTGCCTCTCTAGAAAACCCAGCCTAAGACACCTATCTCTCTTCCTTTCAGCTCCCAACACCAAATCATTCTGAAGTCCTGTTGAATTGGAAATGGCAAACCTGGGGCAGGCAGACCAGTCTCATTACACCACAGAATTTGATGAGTACCTAAGAATTTTGTTCTTTTAGCTTTCATTTATTTACAAATTCAGTTAGACATTTCTACTGTAATTTAAAAAAGAAATAGAGAATTTGATTTCTAGCACTCTCTGCTCCACATTTGATTGGATAATCCACTGCAATGGCCACACACAACCCATAACAATGCTCAGGATTATGGGGTTTATTAAGGACGTGAACAGGGTGCAATCCAGGATCTAAATCAACTCAGGAGGCAGCAGTTTTCCAGTCAGGAATGCCTCTTATCTGCCAGACTAAAGGCACACCTCACTCTTGTCTTGGGCCTCTCAGCCATGTGGACCCTTGGCCTCTGCCCTGCTCAGGCAAGTGATACAAATCTCCCTTAGCCAGTCTGTGAATGCCCAAAGGGCACATTCTGCAAGCCAAGTCTCCTGCCTGCAGGCTCTCAACTTTACTCAGTCCACGAGCTTAGTGCCCGAATCTACTCTGTCTCTCCCACCACCATATCCGCCATAGCCTCTGCTGTCGTTGCTTTTCTAGGTAGGGATCTCGTCTTCCACTCATACTCTTCCTTCTTGATGGTCCTGGGGTTGTCTGTTCCTGCCTCTGAGATGGTTCCTCTTAAAACAAACTGGATAACCAAACTAACCAATCCCAGTCTCAGAGTCCTGTACAACTCATTGCATGGTCCTACCCAATCACAATGGTTAATGTTCAGCCGTTTCAAGAAGTAGTATATGATCAAGAGCCAATGATACTGAAGGAGGAAGTCCAAGGTGCATTGACGGAATTGGCAAAGAACAAGGCACCAGGAATTGATGGAATAAAAATTGAAATCTTTGAAGAAAGTGAGGCAGCACAAGAGGCACTCACTCATCTCTGCCAAGAAATTTGGAGACAACTATCTGGACAACTGATTGGAAGAGATCTGT
>NW_006408650.1:5982421-6010520 GCF_000296735.1 Chrysochloris asiatica | reverse complement strand
GATGCGAAAGCTGGACAGTGAATAAGGAAGACCATAGAAGAACTGATGCTTTTGAGTTATGGTGTTGGAGGAGAATATTGAAAGTACCATGGGCTGTCAAAAGAACCAATAGATCTGTTTTGGAAGAAGTGCAGCCAGAGTGCTCCTTGGAGGCCAAGATGGCCAAACTTCATCTCTCATACTTTGGACAGATTGTCAGGAGGGAGCAGTCGCTGGAGAAGGATAGCATGTTTGGTAAGGTGGAGGGCCAGAGAAAGAGAAGAAGACCCCCAATGAAATGGATTGGCCAAGTGGCAGCATCGATGGACTCAAGCGTGACAACAGTAGTGAGGTTGGCCCAGGATCAGGCAGTGTTTCGTTCTGTAGTGCATAAGGTCACTATGAGTCGGTATCAACTCGATGGCCCCTAACAACAACAACAACCCAATCACTTGGTGGGAATTAAGAAGATTTTGGATAGAAAAGACACATCAAGTAAATTCAAGGTGCCACAATTCTTTCTTTCCTTTTTTTTTTTTTTTTAAGTAGAGAAGCACGCTTTATTTATTTATTTAAAACTGCTTCAAAATGGTCATCCTTCATTTATCAGAAAGGGACACACCATGTGGTGGCCATGTTGGCTTTGACTGTCCATTTACTCCCCTCACCAGGGTTCCTTTAGGCTTGGGATGGTTTCCTTTTCTACCACGATCAATGGTTTGCTTGGCTAGGTCGATGTGTGCATGTTGCACTATGTACGTGGATGTATTTACACACTGATATTTTAGTACCCACCACCACATCAAGAAGAGAGGAAGACGTTGTTTGTGTGGACAGCGGGGCTAGGTTGAAAAGCTTCGCAGTCCTACACATTACAAAAGACAGTGGTGTTATCACTGACCCCTCCTTTAAAAAAAAGAAGAAGCTATACTGGCCCATGAAATACGACCACCAAAGTTCAGTTTTTATCCCATTTTAACTGTATTAGAGTGCTGTCTTAAAATGTCTAATTTTGTAAGGATTTTTGTTACTTTTTACTTTTTTGATGCCCCAGTGGGCGGCACAAACTTGTTTTTATTCAATTACTAACTTGAAAATTGTCCGTTCAAGCACATCAGTGTCACCACAGAAGAAAGACCTGGAGGTCTGCTCCCATAAAAAATTGTCACTGTTGGTGCCGTCCAGTCAGTCCTGACTCACTCACGTCAACCCTACATCCAACAGAATGAAACACTTGACAGTTCTTGGCCAACCTCACAATTGTTGTTACGTTTGCGCCCATTACCTCGGCCACGGTGTCCCTTTTTTTCACTAGCCTCCACTTTACAAAGCATGATGTCTCTCTCTAGGGAATGGTCTGTCCTGACAACACTCTGTCCAAAGTACAAGAGATGACGTCTCTCCTTCCTTGCTTCGAAGGAGCATTCTGGGGCTGTACTTCTTTCAGGATAGATTGGTTTGGTCTTTTGGCAGTCCATGGTAATTTGAATATTGTTCTTCAACGCCATAATTCAATTGTATCTATACTTCTACAGACGGTAGAAGTATATGTTGTTGTTGTTTTTAAGTGCCATCAAATCGGTTCCGACCCATAGCAACCCTGTATAGGGTTTCCGAGGAGCAGTTGGTGAGCTTGAACCACCGGCTTTGCAGTCTGGTGCGTTAACCCACAGCGCCACACCGGGACTCCATATGAGGTGATCGAAAATACCATGGCTTGGGTCAGGAGCACCTTAGTCCTCAAACTGACGCCTTTGATCTTGAACACATAGAAGTCTTTTGCAGCTGGTTTGCTTAATGCAACACATAGTTTGATTTCTTGACGGCTGCTTCCATGAACATGGATTGTGAATCCAAGCAAAATAAGGTTTAGACAACTTCTCTTCTCTGTTTATCGTGATTTTATTGGTCCAGTTGCAAGGACTTTTGTTCCTTTTCATTGAGGTGCAATCCAGATTGAAGGCTATGGCCTTTGATCTCCATCAGTAAGTATTTGAAGTCCTTTGCTTCTAACAAGCAAGGTTGTATCATCATTGTATCACAGATGATGAGTCTTCCTCCAATCCTGATGTCACATTGTCCCGTACATAATCCAGTTTCTCAGGTTATTTGCTCAGCATACTGAATAAGCATGATGAAAGAGTACAACCTCGGTGCCCAACTTTCCTGATTTTAAAACATTGAGTATCCCCTTGTTCTGTTTGAATTGCCTCTTGGTCTATGTACAGGTTCCTCGTGAGCAAAATAAAATGTTCTAGAATTTCCATTCTTCACAATGTTGTCTGTAGTTTGCTATAATCCACATAACCGAAGGTCTTTGCATAGTTCATAAAGCACATGTAAACATTTTCCTGGTATTCTCTGCTTCCAGTTAAGATCCATCGACTTCAGTAATGATAAGCCAAGTTCCATGTTTAGTTTAAAGATTGCAGCCAGAAAACTCCATAGTGCAATTCTACTTCATCACACATGGGGTTGCCTGAGTTACATGTTTCTTTTCGTTGTTTTTGGTGTTATGCTGATTCATCTCTGGACTCGTAAACCAGATACCCCAAAAAGCCAGACTGTCCTGGGTGGAAACCTGTGCTTCGAGGTCCCTCTAACCCTTACATAAAATGGGGGACCTCACTCTGAGTGAGCAGAGGTGGGATACTCACCACAATTTTTTTAACAAAATACATAAAAGTTTTCTTTTTAACTAAAAAAAAAAAAAAAAAAATCCTTCAGGTAACTTTCCTGGTCTTTTTCTCACTAATGTAGTTGTCAGTTTTCTTAAAAACTTCTTCATAATATGACCCCGTGATCGTCCTGTGTCCATTTGAGAAAATCTATCAAGATTTAGGATCAAAAAACAACAACCAGATACAATAGTGAATAATTGTTATCAGGACTGATTGTGAGGGTTGGAAATGTAAAGGTAGACATTTTGTAGCAAGGAAGGGAGTAATTAACTTTTCAGTCTAGGAGCGGAGGTCCCTAGGACCATCAAGGGAGAAGAGCAGAGAGCGGGACCCTACCCAGAGAAGCAGTGATGCCTGAAATGGAGCCAGAGATAATGACGTGGAGAGATGGAGCAGCTGGAGACTCTAGACCCAGAGAGGGAGAGCGACTGTATGCTGAAGACCTGGGGGGTACAGGAGAAGGACTGCATGGAGGGGATTGTAACCATGGCAATGAGATGATATATGATAGAATGAATGTAAAACTAATGTTCTCCCATGTAAACTATCATATAATTCACAATAAAACATTAAAAAAACAAAAACAACAAAGAAATAATAAAACAACAACCAGTCACCATAGCCTTCTGAGCTGGTCTTTCTGCCTTGAATTGAACCAGCCCAGCTGATCCCCAGGGAAGACACTGCTTTGACTTGGTCTTTTCCCTCCAAAGCTCCGTAAGTAGATTAAGACAAGCATATTGCTGGAGAAGGATATCATGTTTGGTAAGGTGGAGGGTCAGAGAAAAAGAGGAAGACCCCCAGTGAGATGGATTGGCAAAATGGCAGAATCAATGGGCTCAAATGTGGCAACAATTGTGAGGCTGGCCCAGGACCAGGCAGTGTCTCGTTCTGTTGTGTCAGTAATGACTCAATGGCACCTAACAACAACAACAGTTTTTGAGGGAAATGATCTGCAGCCATCTACGAAATGCAGAGACATGTTTAAACACGTTTTGCTTGGAATAAACGGTGCATGTATGAACTCAAAGTCTAGTAGCCACGCTTTTTTATTTGTGTTGTTGTTGTTAGGTGCCATCGAGTTGGTACTGACTCATAGAGACTCTATGCACAACAGAATGAAACACTGCTCGATCCTGGGTCAATCTCACTATTGCTACGTTTGAGCCCATTGATGCTGTCTCTGTACCAATCTATCTCGTTGGGGATCTTCCTCTTTTTCTCCAATCCTGCACTTTACCAAACATGATGTTCTTCTCCAGTGACTGGTGCTTCCTGACAATATGTCCGAAGTATGAAACATGAAGTTTGGCCATCCTGGCTTCCAAGGAGCACACTGGCTGCACTTCTTCCAACACAGTTCTGTTTGTTCTTTTGGCAGCCCGTGGTACTTTCAATATTCTTCTCCAACACCATAACTCAGATGCATCAATTCTTCTACAGTCTTCTTCATTCACTATCCAACTTTCGCATGCATATGAAGTTACTGAACATACCATGGTTTGGGTCAGGTGCACATTAGTCCTCAAGCTGACATTTTTACTCTTCAACACTTGAAAAAGGTCTTGTGCAGCAGATTTGCCTAATGCAATACTTTGTTTGATTTCTTAACTGCTGCTTCCATGAGTGCTGATGGTTGATGCAGGCAAAACGAAGTCATTGACAACTTCATTTATATGGATGTTGTTTATTGGTCCGATGGTGAGGATTCTTGTTTCCTTTACATTGAGGTGCAATCTATACCGAAGGCTGTGGTCTTTGATCTTATCAGTAAATATTTTAAGTCCTCTTGGCTTTCAGTAAGCAAGGTTGTATCATCTGCATATTGCAGGTTGTTAATGAGTTTCCCTTTAGTCCTGATGCCATGTTGTCCTTCATATAACCCAGCTTCCCAGATTACTTGCCCTCGTACAAGTCAATGGCATTAATTACGCCTCCCACGTTATGTAATCATTAGCACTATCTGTTTCCCAATTTTTCATCACCCTTAAACAGAAACTTAGGACCCCTTAGGCATATTATCAGGACAAACCAGTCCCTGCAGAAGGACATCATGCTGCTAAGCAGAGGATCAGCGAAGACGAGGAAGAGCCCCCAATGAGATGGATTGGCACAGTGGCAGCAGCAATGGGCTCAAGAGTACCAGTGACTATGAGAAGGACCGGGCTGTGTTTCCTTCTGTGTGTGTAAGGTTGAGATGAGTTAGAAATGACTGGATGGCACCTAACAACAACAACCCACCCCTGATCCTTGTGTGTCGCTGTAGGATAAGTATTGGATTACTAACCTCAAGGTCAGTGGTTCAACTCCATCAGTCACTCCTTGGAAACCCTATACAGGGTTGTTATGGGTTGGAACCAACTCAATGGCACTTAACAACAACAACAATAGCAACCCACCCCTGGTAGCCACTAGAAGCCATTGGTCACTATGTATGTATCTATTGTAGAAATTTCATATAAGGAGCATTGTACAACATTTGTTAGACTTCTTCTACTAAGCATATTTTCAAGGTTCATCCCTGTCATAATATGTGCTAGAACTTCATTTCTTGGAATAATATTCCATGGACACTACACATCTGTCAATTTGTTGTAGTGTGGTGGCTTGTGCTTTGCTCTGATTCTGGAACCTATGCGACCAGGGATACTCATGGTTTCAGCAGCGTCAGGATGGGAGGAAGACTCATTAACAGTCAGCTATAAGGAGCTCTGGTAGCGTAGTGGTTACGAATCGGGCTGCGAACCTTAAGGTCAGCGGTTCGAAACTACCAGCTGCTCTGTGGGAGAAAGATGAGGCTTTCTACTCCCATAAAGATTTACACCCTCGGAAACCCTGTACAGGGTCGCTATGGGTCAGAACCGACTCGACGGCACTTAACAACAACAACATATGCCTATGACTCAATCTTGCTTTCTGAAAGCAAAGAAGACTTGAAGCATTTACTGATGAAAAGCAAAGTTATACTTTTAATATAAATTATACCTTACCAGAAAACAAATATCCTCACCATAGGACCAATAAGCAACACCATGATAAACAGAGAAAAGATTACTTTGTCAAGGATTTCATTTTACTTGGATCCACAGTCAAAACCCATGAAAGTTGCAGTGAGAAAATCAAAGGACATATTGTATTTGGCAAAGCTGCAGAAAGAAAGAGCCATGGTATTTTCAATTGCTTCATATGCAATGAAAAGCTGGACAATGAATAAGGAAGACCTGAGAAAGATCGATGCCTTTGAGTTTTTGTGTTGGTAAACAATAGTAGATATAGCATGAATGGCCAGAAGATCGGACAAATCTTTGTTGGAAGAAGTACAGCCGTCAGAATCCCCTTAGAAGAGAGGACGGTGAGACTTCAACTCATGTACGTTGGGCATATATATCATTGGGGCATCAGTCCCTGGAGACTATCACGCTTGGTAAAGTGGGACAGAGAAAAAGAGGAAGGTCCTCAACTTGATGGATTGACATAATGGCTGCCACCAATAGGCTCAAACATAGAAATGACTGTGACAATGACGCGAGCCTGGGTGATGTATCGTCTTGTTGTACATACAGTCAAATAGACGGAACGGCCCTAACAATAACACTTGTGTTTTCACATGGTATCAGGAAAAGAATTGTTTCATGCCTTACTGATGACCCATAAGAACTCTATGAGTTGGAATCCACTCCATGGAACCTAACAACATACCATTGTATTGGATTTAACCCATAACCCACTGACAGAGCCACTGAGGGGCACTTGAATTGTTTCCACCTTGTTGTTTTTATGAATAATGCTACAGTGAACATTGGTGTACAAGTCTCTGAGGCCTGGCTTTCAATTCTTTTGAGTAAGTGCCCAGGAGTGGAATTACTGGGTCATATGGTAGACTCCTGGTATGGCACTGTAGGATCAGCACTGGACTGTCAACCACAAGGTTCAAACACACCAGCTATGAATCAGAGCCCTATACAGGTTCCGGAACCCCAATACAGAGTCACTATCAAACAGAACCAACAGCACTTACCAACAACCAACAACCATAGTGTGGTGTTGTAGGATAATCACTGGACTGTTAACTGCAAGGTTGGTAGTTCAAAGTCACCGGCCACTTCTTGGAAACTGTACAGGGTCACTATGCATCCCAACAGATTTTATTACACTTATCAACAATAAGAACAATGGTGTGATGCTGTACTGGCCTTCGAACCTCAAGGCCAGCAGTTCAAACACACCCACTGCTCTTGGAAACCCTACACAGGGTCCCTGTGAGTCAGAATCTACTTGATGACAAGAACAACATGGTAGTTCTAGATTTAACTTTTGAAGGAGACTAAGAAATGTCATTCTATTTAGGTTTTAGTACTATAAATATTTGTTGTTGTTATTAAGTGCCGTTGAGTTGGTTCTGACCCATAGCGACCCTGTATAGAGTTCCCAACGAGTGGTTGGTGAACTTGAACCACCAATCTTGATGGTTTTACAGTCCAGCACATTAACTCACAGCACCACACCAGGACTCCACTATAAATATGGTGGAGGTTATGTGCTGTGGAGTTGGTTCCAACTCATAGAGACCCTGTACAGGGTTTCCGAGGCTATAAATCTTTGTGGGAGCAGAAAGCCTCATCTTTCTCCCATGGAACAGCTGGTAGTTTTGAACTGTTGACCTATAGAGTCATTAAAAAAGAGGACCACCAATGAGATGGACTTACACAGTGACAACAACAATTGGCTCAAACACAACAATGTTGAGGAGGGTGCAGGACTGCACAGTGTTTTGTTCTGCTATGCATAGGGCCACTGTGAGTCAGAATTGACTCAATAACACCCAACAACAACAACATGTCTGTGGTGAAGGAATAGAATATGCTGGAACTAATCTGCTGGGGATGGGGTTATGAATATATTTTCAGCTAACAAGATGGAGTAGGATGCTGTGAAGAAAATGTGTGTATGTGGACGCAGTAACTTGCGTGACCGTAGCAGATGGACTCAGAGCCAAGTATTTGAGGGTAATATCATCTGTCATCAATGTAAAGAAAACAAAAATCCTCACCAATGGACCAATAAACAACATTCTTATCAACAGAGAAAAGATTGAAGTTGTCAAGGACTTCATTCTTCTTGGATCACCCATAAACACTCATGGAAGCAGCAGTCAAGAAATCAAACAACGTATTGCACTAGGCAAATCTGCTGCACAAGACCTTTTAAAAATGTTGAAGGGCAAAGATGTCAGCTTGAGGACACCTGACCCAAGCCATGGTATTTTCAACAACCTCATATGCATGCGAAAGCTGGACAGTGAATAGGAAGACCGTAGAAGAATTGAAGCTTTTGAGTTACGGTGTTGGAGGAAAATATTGAAAGTACCATGGGCTGCCTAAAGAACCAACAGATCTGTGTTGGAAGAAGTGCAACCAGAGTGCTCCTTGGAGGCCAAGATGCATACTTTGGACATATTGTCAGGAGGGACCAGTCTCTGGAGAAGGATATCATGTTTGGTAGGGTGGAGGGTCAGAGAAAAAGAGGAAGACCCTCAGCGAGATGGATTGGCAAAGTGGCAGCATCAATGGGCTCAAGCATGGCAACAATTGTGAAGTTGGCCCAGGACCAGGCAGTGTTTCGTTCTGTTTTGCATAGGGTCACTATGAGTTGGTACCGACTCGATGGCACCTAACAACAACAATATCATCTGTCAGTTGTTCTTTTGGATTGTTCGGAATTTGCTTAAAATAATGAACTCTGGACTGAGAGAGAAGAGTTGGTAGCACAAAGATGGAAGGAAACTTGTGTCTGAGCTGAAAACTTGTCCCTCTATGACAGACACATGGGGTTCATGAGTATATTCTCTCTACTTCGGAAATGTTTAGAATGTTCCATGTTGAAAAGTAAAAATGTTTTCTTTTGTCTACCTCTGAAATATACTTTATTAGATTCTTTGAAAGTGTAAGAACACTATTAAGTTGAGTTGAAATCTGAAAACCGTAACAGTTGTTGTTTAGTGCCTTCGAGTCAGTTCTGACTCATAGCGACCCTGTATAGAGTTTCCAAGGAGTGACTTGAACAGCCAACCTTGCAGTTCAGATAGACCTGCGGTCCAGTGCTTATCCTACAGTGCCACATCATTGAGTTAAAATCTGAAAACAGTGTATGTTGTTGTCGTTAAGCGCCGTCGAGTCGATTCCGACCCATCGTGACCCTAAATAGGGTTTCCAAGGAGCAGCTGGTGAGCTTGAACCACCAACCTTGCAGTTCAAATGACTTTGCAATCTGGTATGTACTTTTCCCTGAAAATAGAGTTTTATATTATGATTTTATAAAACCAAGAGTCTAGATCTGCAAATGCTCTATGTTCTGAGACAGTCATGTTTTAGCATCTTTGTAAAAGTGAATTTTCACTGTATCTCAGTATCTCAAGTGGCATGCATTTCAAGCAAGTTTCTAATAAAAATTTATTAGAAGTTCCAATTATGTCTCAGGCTTGGTTCTGTCATTTCAGTCGAAACCATTTTTAGATGATTAATTTGATGGGGAAAGAAAAACGGTAATGAAAATTGTTCCAGTTGGATTTCAAGAATTTAAAAAAAGATAAATTTATGCATTGAATGGGAGCTGAGCAGAAACTGAGTTGGCAAAAAATAAATACAGTGGATGACTAATTTTGAATATGAGCCAGATCAGTCAGAATATGGATTATTAGCCCTTGTGATTCACACAATTAGAGTCTAATGCTTTTCAAGATTTCAAGTTTCTTTTTAATATTTTTTCTCTATAGATATTAATGGGAAGATTTGTCTCAACTTGAAATGTTATTTTTTTTGTTGTCAGAAATGAGAAGCTAGTTTTGGCAATCTATCATTTGCCTACTCATATCCCAGAGCAATTGACATTTTGTGCAGCAATAATTGGTCTTGATGACAACAGGAAACAAAAATTTTAAAATGATGAGACAAGGTGACTTTATCATTCATCTCCATGGTGTTGCCGTAATACATAGTGCTGTATTTATTGTAATCTATGTAATATTTCAACGTCAATTTCAGTAGATTTCTATTTTCTATCTCTGATGCTTTAAATCATTCACAGCTTTTACATTATTATCATAACTAGTTTGGCATCCAAACCGAACCCACCTGCCATTCTGAGTCTAAATAGTTTTCAAATCTGTGCCCATTTCTCCACTCGTGTCTCCTGCCCTGCATTCGCTTGGATTTCAGCTGCTTCCTGTCTCCTACCATGGCGTCCCCAGTGCTGTCTGCTGGCTGCCAGTGTGATTCATTGAAAATGTAGGTCTGACCATATCTCTCTTTTGCTTAAAAATTTTCGATCAGTTCATCTCATTGACTGTAGCTTCTGAACATTAAGAATACCAGTCTAAGGAAGCCCTATTCCTCAGTTTGAGAAACACAGTATTAGAAGTTAAGATCTGCCACACAGTAGATGATCACTAAATATTTATAAATGTGGCACTGAACCTCTGTGGTAGTAATAGATCATAAGGGTTCAGATGACTGAGAAGGTTTACATTAAATTTCAAAAGAACAAAATTGAAAGAAGAGAGCCAAACTCAGCTTTTCTCTTAAGTCTCTGACAAAGATGCAAATTGAGCATTGGCTTCTAGTTTTGCTCTCTTTTGAGGCTTCACTAAAAGGACAGTTATTGTTAAAGTTCCATCGAGTTGGTTCCAACTCATAGCAACCCTATATAGGGTTTCCAAGGAGCGACTGGTGGGTTTGAACTGCAAACCTGTGGTTCAAATTGACCTTGCAGTCCAGTGTTAATCATATAGCGCCACACCAGTAGAAACCCACAGGGTTGTGGGGTGTGAGGACTGGAGACCACAGCAGCACAGTCCTGAAAAGTGAAAGCAGAAGGGTTAACTGATGTTGAATGGAGAACTGATTTCTCCGAAAACCTTCACCCAATGCACAAGGCTGAGAGAGCTCGATGCTGAGTGACCTGTGAGAAGAGCCAAGAGCCAAACCAACTGATGCCAGAGAACCTTCCAAAGGCTCCGGGAGTATGGATCTTGCTCCTCTGGAAATAGGGTGACCAGATGAACTGTAAATTATTGCTTACACCCAGAGTGACCCAGGAGCAATGGCACTTCCTGTGTGTACCTTGACAGAGGATAACTGGGGTGCCGTTTGTCACCTCTTTCCTACAAATGTGCCAAGTGTTATTTCATACATCACTCCTTAAGAGGCCCCAGACACCTGACCCGAATTTTGTTGTTGTTGTTGTTAGGTGCACGTAGAGTCGATCTTGACTCACAGCCACACTATGCACAACAGAACAAAGCACTGCCTCGTCCTATGCTATCTTCCCAATACTTGTTACGTTTGAGACCATTGCTACTGCCACTGTGTCAGTCCATCTCCTTGGGGGTCTTCCATGTTTTCGCTGACCCTCCACTTTACCAAACATGATGTCCTTCTCCAGGGACTGGTTCCTCCTGACATGTCTGAAGTATGACAGATGAAGTCTTGCAACCTTGACTTCTAAGGAACATTCTGGATGGACTTCTTCCAACAAAATGTGTTTGTCCTTTGGTAGTCCATGGTACTTTCAATATTCTCCTCCAACACAATAATTCAAATGCATCAATTCTTCTACAATCTTCCTTATTCATTGCCCAATTTGAGGTCATTGAAAATACCATGGCTTGGGTCAGGTGCACCTTAGTCGTCAAACTGATCTCTTTCCTCTTCAACATTTTAAATAGATCGTGTGTAACAGATTTGCCGAATGCAACACATTGTTTGATTTCTTGACTGCTGTTTCCATAAGTGTTGATAATGGACCCAAGAAAAAAACAAGTATTTTCTCCATTTATCATGATGTTATTTATTGACCCAGTTGTGAGACATTTTGCTTTCTTTACATTGAGGCACAATCCATACTGTAGGCTGTAGTCTTGGATCTTCATCACATTTGTATATGACATTGTTAATGAGTCTTTCTCCAATCCTGGTATCATACATGAATAAGTATATTGAAAGGATCCAACCCTGGTGCACACCTTTTCTGATTTTAAACCATTCCGTATCCCTTTGTTCTGCTCTGTAGCCTTTTGATTTATGTTCAGTTTACTCATGAACATAATTAAGTGTTCTAGAATACCCAAACTTTGCAATGCTATCCATAATTTGGCACGATTCACACAGTAGAAAGCCTTTGCATAGTCAATGAAGCACAGGTAAACATCTCTCTAGTATTCTCTGCCTTCAGTCAAGATCTATCTGATGGTAACGATGATATCCCTAGTTCATGTCCTCTTCTGAATGTTGTCTGTAAGTTCTGTGTGGCCATTGTAGCAAGTGATGAAGCAGGCAGAAAAGTAGAGTGCCTTGGGGGGGGGGGCATGGCTGGAGTCTGAATTGGGAAAAAGGTGGAGGCTGGCAGTATATCTGACGTTCGCTTCATAGGAATCAGCTTTGGGCTGATGCTGATGTGATTCTCCACATCCCTGTTTCTGAAGTTTGACAAGGGAAGCCCTGTTGCCACTGTAAAAAACAAACAAACAAACAAAAAAAACACACAAAAAACCCCTTTAATATATTTACTTATTTGGTTAAACCTAGAATATGAAAGTGCTTCAAAAGTTGGTGGAAATTTTTCATTCTCTTTCTATTTCATTTTCCAGGAACTTTATGAAGCCTCCTCATATGCTAAAAGTATTATTAGAATTACAAAGGCGTACCACTGTGAACCACCACTCATCTGTCAGCGTGTCAGGCTACGGAAGCCTGCGTGTTGCTATGATGCTGGAAGCTATGCCGCTGGTATTTTCAATACCAGCAGGATCCTCCGGAGTGGACAGGTTTCAGGAGAGCTAGGAAGAAAGAGAGCTGATCACTTCTGAAGGTTTAGTTGCTGAGAACCTTATCAATACCATGAGAACATTTCCAGATATTGAGCTGAAAGATGAAACATTATGAATAGCACCAGGATATTTCCGGATCTAGTGCTGGAAGATGGGCCCTTCAGGTTAGAAGGCACTCACAGTACGACTGGTGAAGAGCTGTCTCCTCAAAGTAGAGTTGACCGTGATGATGCAAATGGAGTAAAGTTTTCAGGACCTTCCTTTGCTGATGGGGCACAAGTCAAAATGAGGAGAAACAACTCCAAACATCCATTAATAATCAGAATATGGAATGTACGAAGTATGAATCTAGGAAAATTGGAAATTGTCAAACATGATATGGAACACATAAAGATCAATATCATAGGCATTAGTGAGCTGAAGTGGATTGGTATTGACCATTTTGAATCAGACAATCTTATGGTTTACTACGCTGGGAACAACAAAATCAAGAGGAATGGTGTCCCAGTCATCATCAAAAAAGAACATTTCAAGATCTATCTTGAAGTATAATGCCATCTGTGAAAGGGTACTATCCGTATGCCTACAAGGAAAACCAGTTAAGGCCACTATTATTCAAATTAATCACCAACCACTAAAGTCAGTGATGATGAAATTGAAGAATTCTACCAACTTTTCAGTCTGAAATTGATCAAATATGCAAGATGTGTTGCTAATTGTATGGCAATTGGAATGTAAAGGTTAGAAACAAAGAGGAAATATCAGTAGTTGGAAAATATGGCTTTGGTGATAGAAATGATGTTGGAGATCACATGACAGAATTTTGGCAGAACAATGACTTATTCATTGCAAATACCTTTTTAAAATAACATAAAACTGACTATACACATGGACCTCACCAAATGGTATACACAGGAATCAAACTGACTATGTTTGTGGAAAGAGATGGTGGACAAGCTTCATATCATCAGCCAAAACAAGGTCAGAGGCAAACTGTGAAAAAGACCAGCCATTTGCTCTTAGACAAGTTCAGGCTGTAGCTGAAGAAAATGAAAACATATCCAAGAGAATCAAAATATGACCTTGAACATATCCCATGGGAATTTAGAGACTATCTCAAGAATAGATTTGATGCATTTGATACCAATGACCAAAGACCAGAAGAACAGTGGGGTGGCATCAAGAACATTATACAGGAAGAAAGCAAAAGCTCATTAAAAAGACAGGAAAGAAAGAAAAGACAAAAATGCATGTCAGAAGAGACTCTGAAACATGCGCTCAAGAATAGAGAAGCTAAAGAATTTTGAGGAAATACAGAAGTAAAAGAACTGAACAGAAAATTTCAGAGGGCATCTTGAGAAGACAAGATATTACAATGAAATGTACAAAGACCTGGAGTTAGAAAATCATAAGGAAAGAATGGGCTCAGCATTTCTCAAGTAGAAAGAATTGAAGAAAAAATTCAAGCCTCGACTTGCTATATTGAAAGCTACTATTTGGAGTCCTGGTGTGGCTGTGGGATAAAGTGCTGTGGGATAAAGCACTGATGGACTGCAAGGTTGATTTGAAGCACAAGGTCAGTGGCTCAAACTCACCAGTCACTCCTTGGAAACCCTAAACAAGGTTGCTATGAGTCAGAACGGACTCAACACCACTTAACAACAACAGTAACATTGGCAAAATATTGGATGATGCAGAAAACATCAAAAGAAGATGGAAGGAAAGCACAGAGTCACTTTACCAAAAAGAAATTGGTCAATGCTCAACCATTTCAAGAGGTAGCATATGATCAAGAGTCAATGGTACTGAAGAAAGAAGTCCAAGCCACACTGAGGCATTGGTGAAAAACAAGGATCCAGGAATTAGTGGAATACAAATTGAAATCCTTCAACAAAATGATGCAGCACTGGAGGCACTTGCTTATGTATGCCAAGAAATTTGGAAGATCGGTACCTGGCCAACCAATTGGAAGAGATCCATATTTTATGCCCATTCCAAAGAAAGGTGACCCAACAGAATGTGGAAATTGCCAAATAATATCATTAACATCACATGCAAGTAAAATTGTCCTGAAGATAATTTTTAAAAATGACTGCAATACTACTACATTGACAGGGAACTACCAGAAACTCGAGCCAGATTCAGAAGAGGACATTGGACTAGGGAAATCATATGAATATTGGCTGAAAGCAGAGACTACCAGAAAGATGTTTACTTGTACTTTATTGACTATGCAAAGGCTTTTGACTGTGTGGATAATGACAAGCTAATAATATTGCAAAGAATGCGCACTTCAGAACACTTAACTGTGCTTATAAGGAACCTGTACCAAAAGGCAGTCGTTAGAACAGAATAAGGAGACACCGAACGGTTTAAAATCAGGAAAGGTGTGCACCAGGGTTATATCCTTTCACCATACTTATTCAATCTGTATTGTTGTTGTTAAGTGCCTTCGAGTCGGAGCCGACCCATAGCGACCCTGTACAGGGTTTCCGAGGGTGTAAATCCTTACGGAAGTAGAAAGCCTCATCTTTCTCCCGCGGAGCGGCTGGTAGTTTCGAACCACTGACCTTAAGGTTCACAGCCCGATTCGTAACCACTACGCTACCAGAGCTCCTCTGTTTAGTGAGCAAATAATCCGAGAAGTTGGATTCTACGAAGGCGCATGTGGCATCAGAATTGGAGGAAGACACATGAACAACTTGTGATATGCAGATAGTATAACATAGCTTGCTGGAAGTGATGATGACTTAAAATACTTACTGATGAATATCAAAGACCATAGCTCTCAGTATGGATGGCATCTCAATGTAAAGAAAACAAGAATCCTCACAACTGGACCAATAAATAACGTCATGATAAATGGAGAAAAGATTAAAGTCAAAGACTTCCTTTTGCTTGGAGCCACCATCAACACTCATGGAAGCAGCAGCCAAGACATCAAACGAGGTATTGCATTAAGGCAAATCTGCTGCACAAGACCTTTTTAGTGTTCAAAAGCAAAGATACCAGTTTGAGGACTAAGGTTCACCTGACCCAAGCCACCGTGGCCTTATATAAATACGAAAGTTCAGCAATGAATACGAAAGACAGTAGAAAAATGGATGCCTTTGAGTTAGAGTGTTGGAGAAGAATATTTGAAGGACAACAAGAGTGACTTGGAAGAATTATCATCAGAATGCTCCTTAGACTCCACAGTGGTGACAATTGGTCTCTCATACTTTGGACATGTCAGGAGGAACCAGTTCCTGAAGAAGAATGTCATGCTTGGTAAAGTGGAGGGTCAGCAAAGAGGAGGACGACCGCCCAATGAGATGGATTGGAACAGTTGTTGCAGCTCAAGGCCAACAATTGTGAGGAGGGCTCAGGAGCGGGCAATGGTTTGCTGTGCGTAGGGTGGGAACCCATTCGATCGCACCTAACAACAACATCAATCACTGTGAAAGTTTTACCAAATAGAGTTCAGTATTTGTTCATATACTTTTTTTTGTTGTTGTTCATATACTTTGGTCTGTGTTCTGAGGATTATAATTGGAATATAGCTTTTCCCCCTTCTGTGTGGTTATGAATAACATTTTAATATAGTTAGAATCATTGACTTTTCTCTGTATTCCATTTAGATTCTACCCCATCCTTGTTGGTTTATTATTGTTATTATTTGAGTGTGTAAGGTGTGAAAGCAAAAGGTATTCTCACTCTCTCCCTCCCATCCTTTTTCTATCTTCTCATCCCTTCCACTTTGCTCCTTCTTTACCTCATCTGTAGATAACCAATCTCATTCGTTTTTGACACATCTTTTCTTAAGGTTTCTTTTTGCACAACTTAGCATACATGCATATTTTCTCCTTTCTTATTTCTTTATTCCTTCTCTCCTCTTCCTTAGTGCACAAAAGTCGTATTATAAGTGTTCCTTTGTGCTTTATTTTTTTTTAAACTTAAAGATTTATCCTAGCAGTTACTCCATAGACGGTCATATAGATCTTTATCATTTTTGTCCTGTTCTTGATGCTTACATCAGCTATGTTTAAACATTTTGGTAGTTTCCAATATTTGGCAATTTCAAGCAGTGACTCACTTTGTATATATATATATATGTGTGTCTGTGCGTGTGTGTGTATTATTGATGGGAGATATTTCTTCAGGGTAAATTACCCAGGATGGTATTATGGGATTGTTTGGTCAAAAGGTAAATACATTTATAGTTTTGTTAGCTTTTGATTAATTTTTCTTTAGAAAGGCTGGTTTGCAACCCCACTAGCAGTAAGACTTCCTGTTTCCCCAAAGTGTTGCCAACAACATGCTTATCAAGCATTTACATTTTGGCCCATTTGATGTGTGAAAGCGGAATTTTGGGATGATTTCAATTTGCATTTCACTTATTAAGAGCCAAGTTAAATATTTTTTTAATACTGTTTAAGGGTCATTTTTTTGGAATTGCTCTTCAAGTCCCCCTCTTCCCTTTCCCCCCTTTCAATCCCCTCTCATTTTTTTCTACTGGGTTTTCGGCCTTCTTTCCCACCATTTAAAAGGTAAGACTCTGTAGAAGCTGAGAATGTACTGAACTGTTTGAAACATTCAAAAACCATTTGTTCAGGACTGACTGTGAGGGTTGGAAATGTAAAGCAGACATTTGTAGCAAAAGGAGGGAAGTGATTAACTTTGCAGTCCAGGAGCAGAGGTCCCTGGGACCATCAAGGGAGAAGAGCGGAGAGCGGGACCCTACCCAGAGAAACAGTGATGCCAGAGATGGAGGCAGAGATGATGACATGGAGAGATGGAGTGGCTGGGAACTTTAGACACAGAGAGGGAGAGGGGCTGGGTGCTGACAACGGGGGTTAAGCTTGCAGTGTATACCCTTTAGTTGGTTGATGATGCATATGGATTGTAACTATGGCAACGATGAATGTAAAACTAATGTTCTCCCTTGTAAACTATCACATAATTCACAATAAAACAGTTAAAAAGTATTCGCCATCGAGTCCATTTGAACTCACCGCGAGTCCATGTGTTACTGAACAGAATTGCTCCACAGGGTTTTCTTGGAAGCTGATCTCCAGAACTTTCTTCCCAGGTTCAAACCACCAACATTTTTAGGGTAACAGTCTACTGCAAACTTTGTACTACTGAAGTAGTCCTTGATGCTTGGGTAAATTTAAATTTGAGAGGAAGTATTCCATAGGAAAGCAATTCTCAGTCCTTGGTTAGTCCTCTCCCTGTCCCTAATGAGATGTGGTTGTTGTTAAGTGCCATTGAGTAGGTTCCAAGTCACAGCGACCCTGTCTAGGGTTTCCCAGGAGCTTCTGGTGGGTTTGAATCGCTACCCTTGCAGTCCAGTGCATTATCCTGCAGCGTCTCACCAGGACTCCTGGTGATGTGGTGACTGGCACCAATGGCCCACGCAGATTGAAGGGGAAACAGTCTATTGCTGTCCAGGCCAGAAAATCAGGCTTCGGGGGTAGGCACACACTCGTGAGTGGTATGCCCCAGGCGTCCCAGACTCTTGCTGGGGTGCAGGGCTTTAGGCGTGTACCTCATCTTTGGCTGCTGGGACTGATCCCACCCGAAGTATATACTCCAGGCCAGTTTCTGCGGGAGCGCGAACCCGGCACTCAGTCCGCTCAGGTTAAGCAGATGCACTTTCCCAGGCACCAAGCCGGGAGAGCGGACTCAGCGCCCCCACCTCCAGACTGGGGCCCAGAAGAGCTGGGGAGTTTCACGCCCTCCCTTCCCCTTTCATTCCCACATGTCTCCTCCATTCTGCCCCCGGTCCCCGTCCTTTGTCATCGCTGGTGTGAAACCCACAGGACTCCCTGAAACAAGCCCTGGTTTGGGGTAGAGTCACCATTAAATCACTAAAACAACAGCGCGACAGGTTCCACTCCGTTCACCCCCAGGCACACCCCTAAGCGGGACTTTGCTATCCTGACAGTCCGCCTCAAACTTCACGAACAGATGCGACCAGAAGTGGGTCCTGTTGTGACGCGGGGAAGTCTGGGACGCCTAGATGCTGCCTCCTGCCGTCTGGACTTGGTATTGCACCCCTTTGAACGGAAACAAGTTCATTTCACTCTAAGTCTAGAAACGGAATTTTTTTTTGGTTTGCCTTTCTCTGCATCTCACGAAGGGTTCTTATCCTGTTTGGGAAGTTTAGAGTCCTTGTGGGTTCCAGAGTCCAAATCCTGGAGATCGAGCTCGAAGGGGTGATGTGAACAGAAATGATCTTTGCCTTAGCTCAAATTCTTGTCCTGTGGCCCGAGAAAGAGAGCAGATTGTTGGGAAAGTATAAGAATGAAAGAGGAAGGAAAGCAAATTCTTAATATGTGCCAGGATTTTCACATAATTTGAAACATCCTATGAATAGCCTCCTGAGATAGATATTCTATCACTCGTTTTACTATTTAGAAAACCAAGATCTAAGAAAAGTCATTTGCATTTGAATTATGGTGTTGGTGAGGAATAGACAAAGCACCATGGACAGCCAGAAGGAAGGACAGATCTGTTTTGGAAGAAGTACAACCAGATTGCTCCTCGGAAGGGATGATAGCCAGTCTTCATCTTTCGTACTTTGGACATGTTATCAGGGAGGGACCAGTCCCTGGAGAAGGAATCCTGCTTGATTAAATGGAGAGTCAGTGAAAAAGAGGAAGGCCTGCAATGAGATTTATACAGTGGCTGCAGCAAGGAGCTCATACATAACCATTGTGAAGATGGCACAGAACTGGGTTGATATGAGTCGGAACCGACTAGACAGCACCCACCACAACCATCAGCAAGAAAATGTTAAAGGATGATGAAACAACCTTTCAGGGGAGAGTTTACACAGCAAACTAGGGTCTCATTTAACAACATCTACACAGAGTATTCTGGTAGCGTAGTGGTTATGAATTGGGCTGCGAACCTTAAGGTCAGCGGTTCGAAACTACCAGCTGTTCCGCGGGAGAAAGATGAGGCTTTCTGCTCCCATAAAGATTTACAGCCTCAGAAACTCTGTACAGGGTCGCTATGAGTCGGAACCGACTCTACGACACACAACAACAACAACACAGAGTGTTCAGTGATACTGGTTGTGTTTCCCACAATGCATCATCATTCTCAGTCATTCTGTTCTGGTGGTACCATCCAGTACTGTACTTTGAGTGTCCCTGGCCCTCTTACCTCCTCATCTTTGTTTCAGAATGATTTTATTTTCATTTTTAAAACTCTTTATTGTGAATTGAGTGAAAGTTTACAAAACAGATCCTCAGTCCCACATTCCACAAATTCCACACTTTGTACCATGACAATGACTGCAGTCCACTCCATGTACCATCAGGCCACGGGACTTATTACCTTGAGTTACTCTCCCCGCCCCCCCATCCCTCCTGTTCTGGGACCCTCATGCTTCAGATGATTTTTAGCCATTGGGCCTCATGTACCTGATTTTAAAGAGCAACTCCTTACTTACTGGTGATATTCTTTATTTTAAGAGCTACCTCTGCTACTTAACTAAAATGTTACTTTGAGGGGTAATTTTGGTTTGAGGTTTAAAGAATATATCACACACACACAAAAGAATATATCACTGTGATAGCCTTGGGGAGTTCTCTAGTCTCTAGTGATCCCATAAGTCAGGCCCTTTTAAGAATTTGATTTCTGTTTCACATTTTCCTCCCTTTCTATCAGGATCCATCGATCGTGACCCTGATCAGAATGGTTGCCAGTGGTAGCTGGGCACCATCTAGCTCTTCTGGTCTCAGGGTAGATGAGGCTGTGCTTCGTGTAGAATGTTAATACTGCAGGTAGTTTTTCTTCCCTGAGTTTTCCTTCCTTTTCTATTGTTCCGGAGGAGTGGAAATCAATAGATTTACCTTAGATGGCTGCTTGCAAGCTTTCAAGACCCAGATACTGCTCATCACATTTGGATGTAGAACCTACACTTCATGATGTAGAACCTACGCTTCATGATGTAATACTGCAGGTAGTTTCTTCCCTGAGTTTTCCTTCCTTTTCTATTGTTCCGGAGGAGTGGAAATCAATAGATTTACCTTAGATGGCTGCTTGCAAGCTTTTAAGACCCAGATACTGCTCATCACATTTGGATGTAGAACCTACACTTCATAATGTAGAACCTACGCTTCATGATGGTAGAACCTACATTTTATGACGTCGAACCTATGCTTTATGACGTAGAGCCTATGCTTTATGATGTAGAACATACACTGGGTTGTCCCATAAGACTATAGTCCTAAGTCTTCAAACACAGAATAATAATCTCTCCAGGTGATTGGATAACTCTAAGAAGTAAGCCTGGAACCATCAAGGGAGAAGAGCAGAGCGTGGGACCCTAGCCAGAGAAACAGTGACACAAGAGATGGAGGAAGAGACGATGACATGGAGAGAGGGAACAGCTGGGGACTTTTAGATACAGAGAGGGAGAGGGGCTGTGTGCTGAAGACCAGGGGGCAGACTTACATGGTGTACCCTTTGGTTGGTTGATGATGCTTAGAGAGGATTATAAGCATGGCAATGTAATGATATATGATATGATGAATGTAAAGCTAATGTTTTCCTATGTAAACGATCACATAATTCACAATAAAACGTTAAAAAAAAAAAAGTAGCCCTTGTATGGCTTATTATATACACGGATAAGGAGCTCTGGTAGAAAAGTGGTTATGAGTTGGGCTGCTAACCTCAAGGTCAGCAGTTCAAACTGCCAGAGGTTCTACAGGAGATAAATGAAGCATTCTGCTCCTGTAAAGATTTACAGCCTCCGAAACCCTATGCAGGGTTGCTCTGAGTTAGAACCAACTCCGTGGCACTATATACATAGATATATATACATGTACACACATACCTATATGTACATAGACCTATAGACACATGTATGTGTGTGCACACAAAGGTATCCACATATTCATACCCATGTATCTATATTGTTGTTATTATTAAGTGTTGTAAAGTTGGTTCCGACTCATAGCGACTCTGTATAGGGTTTCTGAGGAGCAGCTGGTGAGTTTGAACCTCCAACTTTGTGATTCAAACCACTCTTGCGTCCAGCGCTTTATCCTGCAAGACTCTATATATGTTCAAAAAGGTCATGGAAAAATTCCATTATCTTTTAACTCCATTTTCCCCTGAATTTTTTGAAATTTGTTCATATATATCTACTTTTGTCTTCTTATAAAAGTGTGATCATACAATATTTATCCTTTTGTGGTTGATTTCTTTGAAACGATGGGCTTCTTAATGGGCAAAATCATGACTCTCATTGAAATATCAATGATCACATGTCCAAGAGTTTATTGAACTCACTAATTAACAAAGGAACGATTAAGAAGTAAACACGACCTCAAAAGAGAAATCACAGAACAGACACACATGTAGGCAACAAGGTCAAAATGAGTTTGCAAATCAGTGCAAATGTAGCCACTAGCCACACAGCAACAGCCAATTGCATCTTCATTGTACAAATGTCCTTCGAATTTCTATGAAAGAATGATTTGTCCATGAATAAATTATAAATTATTGGTTGTTTTCTACAACCACAGAGTTGTGAAATATATTAAAGTCTACAAAAGGTTCAAGCTCCTCTCGAATCAGACACTTCTGGACCGGTCCTCTAGACAACCGGTAGTTGAAATGAACACCTTTAGGATTTCCCAGCTGGTGACAGAAGATCTGGAACTCGAATCTAAATCCAGATGTCCAGGTGTTCCAGAGCCCCAAGTAGTGTTTGGGGTGCTTGACAGCAGAAATTCGGGTACTCGACCAGCTGGAGGTGCCTGGTTTAGGAGTTAGATTCATCAGCGCCTGTCTAAAAGACTCGGGACTGGACCGAGTTGGAGCGCTGGCATCCAGGGCGATCCTGCTCCTCAGGCCGCTCCTCAGGCCGTCTTGTACCAGAACAAAACAGTTGGAGACGCTGAAGAGGCAGCGCCTTATTTTGGTGGCTCTGGGCGCTCGTACAACCAAAGGAGTCCTTCGTCGTGGAGCTTCTTCCAGACGGCCTGCTCCAGCTTGAAGTCGTGGTTTATGTAAAAGATCAGCCGCTTCCAAGACTTGTCGTAGTAGTGGTCAGAGAAACGCTCATGCCCCTTGGTGATGAAGCCGTAGGCACTCACCTGTGCACACAGAGGCGCGAGAAAGGCTGCTTCTCACGGGCTATGGGGGTGGGGTCTCTTGATCCTGATAGCATCCCTGGGGGTCTCAGTGCACCATGCAGACCCTCTCCCGGGGGCCTAAGTATCCAGCCCAGCCACGGTCTCCCTGCTCCTGAGGCCGACCTTACCCGGTCGCAGAGCTGAAGGGCCGTGAACAGCACCAGGGCCCCTGTGGTGGGCCGGTAGATTCTCCAGTGGACCGTGTCCAGGGTCTTAGACCTCAGAAACCTGGGAAGCAGCCCAGAGCCCCGTGGTCAGCAGTGCGCAGGGGGTTGGGGGGGGGAGGGGCATGTGCTCTCGCTCTCACCTGTTCTTTATGTACCGGAGCAAGTCTGGGTGCAGCAACAGATACCTGTCCAATTGCAAGGCTTCCCGAAAGGCCTCCTGGGGCCGGCGCCTGAGGAATGGGTGGTCAGGGCCACTGCTACCTCTCGGGTAGGTTGTCACCGTGCTCCGCGAGGGTCGGGGAAGGGCAGTGGGTACCTGAACCAGTGAAAGTTCTTCCCCACAAGGGTCTTATTCAGAAACAGGGCTTCCAGCCACTCAAAGTCCCGGGAACCTTCCAGGTAATGCAGGTAGCGGACATTCTGAGGACCAAGGAGGCCAGGGGGTCAGGAGGACCTCCTTCACGACGCCTTGCTCTTATCCCGCCCTGCCCAGCGTGCCCCCTCCTTTGTCCTGACTGCAGTGGTCAGGGGCTGCCCGCCGTTCTCACCTGTGTGCTCGCCCATGCAGCGTCTAGGGGGACACACCCTTTCCTTTTTGCTCACCTTCCCCAGGGGCACGTGCTGGAAACCTCTGCGGCCCAACAGCAGAAGGGACTGGGACAGGGAGAAGGCGGTAAAGCCGTAGAAGGACGTTCGAGTGCCCACATCCTGCTCATAACCCTTAACGACGGCTCCGCTCAGTCTGGACCAGGGACGGAAAAACCAGACCAAACCCATCAGCGCAGGGGTTCGGACCCCGTGGAGAGGATGCAGAGGGGCGGGGCGGAGAGAGAGCAGAGGGGCGGGGCGGAGAGGAAGCAGAAGGGGCGGGGCGGAGAGGGAGCAGAGGGGCGGGACGGAGAGGGAGCAGAGGGGCGGGGCGGTCCGCTCACCGGAACACGTAGTCGTGGCTGTCTATCGCCCGGCCCACCCGGGAGTTGTTCAGAATGCCCCCGTTGCCCACCACGGCGCAGGTGATGCATCCGGACTCCCCCGCGGGGAGGCCAGCCAGGAGCAGCTGCTGCCGAGGCACTGGGGGGAAGCGGGCCACCACCTTCTGCACCACTGGAATAAGCGGGGTTGCGGGGTGGGGGGGAAACCCACTCAGTCTGGGAGCAAACAGGCATGGGCCCAGCGTCCCTCCCCGGGCAGAGGCCTCTCCTGGCGCGCCCCCCCCCTACCCCCCCGGCTGAGCCCACCGGAGTAATTGAGCTCCATGAAACCGAAGGGCGGTGGGAAGTGCTCTAGGCGGTCCCACTCGCTCTGGTTGAAGCGCTTGGCATCCAGGAAGAGAGTGATGTTGGGCAGGAAGAGGTGCTGGAGCCACGAAGAGCGGGAGGCTTTGACCTTCAGGGAGTCCGGGCAGGTCTGTGTGAAGGAGGACAGGGTCAGTAGGGCAAGGCCAGAGTCCCTGACCAGGGGGCCGGGTGCAGGGAGGGCCGGGTTGCAGCTACCCTTCCCTCCAGCTGATAACAGTGTCGTTATCAGCTGATCCATAGCGACCCTGTATAGGGTTTCCAAGGAGCAGCTGGTAAACTATAAAAATTGGTCAGATAAAATCCCCAGATGCAAGTGTTGAGGATGTTAGCTGGTAACATACAACATTCCAGGAGAGCTCAGCCTTGGAGGGCTGGACTGGCCTGCAGCTGGGGTCTCCTCCCCCGGGCTAACAAGAAAACTTAGAGCTGCCTTAGGAACTTTATTCAGATACAACTTGGAACTAATCATTCAAGCGTTCTCTGTTCCTCTCATTGATTAAAATATTCTGGTCCTTAGAGATGGAATGTGTAGATGTGACTGTTGCTTTTACAAAATTTACATAAACTGTGTGTAGCCAGACACATTGGAAGTGGACATTTAAGGTCTGGTTCCTGCTAAAACAACACTCACTGTTTAAGCTGCACTGGCTTTGCCCTGCACTGCTACGAGCCTGCATCTCGGTACCAGATTCCATGGTCCAGACCCACTGTGCTCCACAGGTTCCCGGACCTCAGGGCCCTTGTAAGTGTGGGAGGACTGTGACCCTATGCTGTGGACCCACATGGCTGCACCTCCACAAGTGGAAACAAATGCATTTGGGGTGCTTCCCTGCACCGGTCCTGCTGTGGAAGGGAGTGTGTGGAGGCCTGGGTGTGGGTGCACCAGCCTAGGCTGTTTTGGAGGGTTGGGTGAGAGGTTGTGGACAGCCTCTGTAGGGAAGACAAGGCATTTATTTACAAGGGTTGGGCTGGACATGAGGCTGGGGTGTTCTTGTCTGTTAGTCCTCTGTACCAGAGTCCTGGTGTGGTGCTGTGGCTTCATGTTGTTGTTGTTATGTGCCGTGGAGTCAGTTCCATTCATAATGAATGACCCTGTACAGGGTTTCCGAGGCTGTAAATCTTTATGGGAGCAGAAAGCCTCATCTTTCTCCCGCGGAACACCTGGTAGTTTCGAACTGCTGACCTTGTGGTTCGCAGCCTGATTCGTAACCACTACGCTACCAGAGCTCCTTGTGGCTTAACGTGCTGGACTGCAAAGTTGGCTTGAACTGAAAGGTCAGCAGTTCAAGTTCACCAACCACTCCTCGGAAATTCTATACAGGGTCACCACAGGTTGGAATAGACTTGACGGCACTTAACAATCACAGACCCCTTTACCATCTCCCTGTGCCCTCTCCCCAGAGGATGGGGGTTCAGGTGCCAAGCCCTAGAGGAAGTCCTGCTGGCCCCTCCCAGCTCACACCTCCCCAGCCTCCTCCCCCACCTTGGCCTTCACCGAAGTAAGGGAAACATGAGGTCAGTGTGGGGCTGAGCTTTTCCACACAGGGAGTCTGGAGCAGACAAGGAAAAGGCTGCAAAGATGCAGAGAGGGTTGAGGAGGACCCCCCACTCAGAAGGCCTTCAGAGCAGGAAGGTGACAGGATTAAGGGATTGGGGCAGAAACTCACCGTCTGTAAGCCCCCCACTTCCAGGCTATACTTGTCCTCAAAATCCCACCGAGGCTCAGACTTAAAGTTGGCAGCCTTCAGTTCTGGGACCCTTTGTGAGCTGGATTTGGCTTTTGTTTCGATCCTGGTGGTCACTGGGGGGCTTGTTTTCCGGATGACTGGGGTGGTATTTCGCTCCTGTCCACTCGTCGTTGAAAGGAGTCCCCCTTTGCCCGGACCTTCAGAGGTGAGCATCTTTACTGCAGTTGTCTGTTGGTTCTGGTGCCGAGGAGACACAGCCCTGGGGGGTGCCAGTGGCTTGTCCGTTGCATCTTGAAACCTAGGGGCAGAGGTGGCTTTTTATACAGTGTGGGAGCTAGTACCTACTCTTGTGCCCCTGGCGGACTAGAAGCTGTCTCCAAGGAGATGCAGGGACGCCACCATCCACCATTAAAAAATCAAACTTTGGGGAAAGGTCTGGAGACTTCCCTCTGACCAAGAAAGAAACTTGATAAGTGTGTGGGGTACGGTGGCTGGCTGCCGAGACTGAAGCTGAGATGTGGTCCCAGGGTACATGCTCATTCTGGATGGTAAATTCTGTGGAGTTCTGTGACCCTGGGGCTGTGCCTTAATATCTGTGTGATACAGCTGACCTTTTTCAGATGAAGTATAGGTAACAAAAGGAGCTCTGGTAGTGTAGTGGTTACGAATTGGCCTGCTAACCTCAGGGTCATCAGTTTGAAACTACCAGCTGCTCCATGGGAGAAAGATGAGGCTTTCTGCTACCGTAAAGATTTACAGCTTCGGAAACCCTGTACAGGGAGGGTCGCTATGGGTCGGAACTGACTCCATGGCACATCACAACAACAACATAGGTAATAAAGGAAAGCTTTGTCACAAGGAAATGGAAAAGATATATCATGTCGTGACCTACAACTGCCAACCTTGATTTTGAAAGATTGGCCTTAAGGATTCATTCAAGAGCTCCCTGGTGGTGCCATGGATTAAGCATTGGACTGCTAACTACAAGGTTGGCAGTTTGAAACTACCAGCCACTCTGTGGGAGAAAGCTAGAACAGTCTGTTTCTGCGCAGATTGACATCCTTGGAAACCCTATGGGGCAGTTCTCTGCCTTGTCAGGTTGTTGGTACAAGTCGGAATCTACTCAACAGCAGTGGGTCTGGTTTTAAGGATTTATTTCAGACACTGGTATGAGTCAGTGGGCCCTTAGCAACAAACTCTTGCTTGGTCTTGTGAGAACAAAGAAATAAGTGTTAAGGAGCTCTGGTAGCATAGTGGTTACGAATCGGGCTGCAAACCTTAAGGTCAGCGGTTCGTAAAGATTTACACCCTCGGAAACCCTGTACAGGGTCGCTATGGGTCGGAACCTACTCGACGGCACTTAACAATAAACAACAACATACTCACATTAACACATACAAGGGAGCTTCAAAAAGTTTGTGGGGGGGAAAATTCCATTCTATTTTCTACAGACTTTTTGAAGTCCCCAATATATGGACTCCTGGTGTGGCACTATAGGATAAGCACTGGACTGTAAACCACCAGGTTGGCCAGGTTGGCAGTTCAAACTCACCAGCTAGCTGTTCCTTGGAAACCCTATACAGGGTCAGTATGAGTCAGAACCAATTTAACAGCACATAACAACAACAACAGTATATACACAAGGAGCCCTGGTAATGTAGTGGTTATGGACCGGGCTGCTAACCACAACGTCAGCAGTTTGAATCTACCAACTGCTCCTCGGGAGAAAGATGAGGCTTTCTGGTTTTCATAAAGATCTACAGCCTTGGAAACCCTACACACAGTTGCTATGAATTGGAACCAACTCGATGGCACATAGCCACCAGTAGTATACCCATACACATACACATGAAGAGACTTTGAAAAGTCCCAGAGAAAACACAATGAAAAGAGAATAGAATTTGTCCATAAACTTTTTTTTTTTTAATGCTCTATTGTGAATTATGTGGTAGTTTACATGGGAGAACATTAGCTTCACATTCATCCTATTGTATATTGTTTCCTTGCCACGGTTACAATCCCCTCCATGCATCATCAACCAACCCAAGGGTATACCCTGCAAGCCTCCCACCCCTGTCATCAGCACACAGCCCCTCTCCCTCTCTGGGTTCAAAGTCCCCAGCCGCTCCATCTCTCCATGTCATCGTCTCTGCCTCCATCTCAGGCATCACTGCTTCACTAGGTAGGGTTCCGCTCTCCGCTCTTCTCCCTTGATGGTCCCAGGGACCTCTGCAAAGTTAAGCACTCCCCTCTTTTTGCCACAAAACATCTACCTTTACATTTCCAACCTTTACAATCAGTCCTGATAACAATTATTCACT